>NC_056747.1:1336387981-1336512981 GCF_019279795.1 Protopterus annectens
TAGGATTAGGGTTAAGGTAAGTGTATAGATAGGTAAGGTTTAGTGTAGTGTTAGAAGTAGGGTTATTTTAAGTGTATGTATGTGTATTGTTTATTTTGTTTGGGTGTATGTGTGTAAGGGATGTGTGCGGTAGTTATGGACCTTAGGGTTAGGGAGGGGTTAAGGATAGTGCATAGTTAGTTATGTATGTGGGGTTTAGTGTAGGGTTAGAGGTAGGGTTTTGGTGCTTTACCTTAGGTTAGAAGTAGGGTTTGGTTAGTGTATGTGCGTGATTTATTTATTTTCTTTGGGTAGTAGTATGTAGCGTGTGGTGGCGTTGGCAGACTATGACAGTTCGATATTTTTTTTCGCGGTTTAGTGCGTTCGGGATTTTCACGGTTTGCGGTATAGGTGTCGATGTTTAGGTATTCGGGAATAGAGTTTTTCACTTTGGTAATATAGACCCATTCTGTGGATTAGAAAAAAAGGTTGGCAAATGAATGGACTGATTAAGAGCCACACTGGATACCACCTTGGGCATGAAAGAGGGATTGGTCCTGAGGGACACCCTGTCCGCATGAAAGATGATGAAAGGCTCCACTGCCATAAGGGCCTGTAATTCAGATACCCTTCTTACTGAAGTGATTGCTAAAAGGAAAGCTGTTTTCCAAGAAAGGAATTTTAACTCTGCAGTTGCAGCTGGCTCAAAAGGAGGAAGAGTGAGCTTTTCCAATACAAAGTTAAGGTCCCAGGCTGGAGTTGGGGTTCTCCTAGATGATCTTAGGTTTTTGGCCCCTCTAAGCAACTGCTTGAGCAGTGGATGAGAAAAGAGGGAGGGTTCTGTGTTGTAATCAGCTGAAATGGCTGAGGCATGAATTTTGATGGAGGAAAAAGAAAGGCCCTTGTGAAGCATCTCAGTTAAGTATTGAAGAATCTGAGGTAAATTGGGCGCTGCTGCGGCCATCCCTTGAGTTTGGTTCCAGGCACAGAATCTTTTCCATTTTTCAGCATAAGATTTTCTAGTACTAGGCCTCCTTGCCTCCAAAATGACATCCAACACTTGTTTACTGAGGGATGGTAAAAGAGAGATTAGGTGATTAGCCAGACTGCCAGGTTCAGGGTTTGAAGCTGAGGGTGCAGAATCTGACTCTCCTGCTGAGACAGCAGGGTAGGGATCTGAGGCAGGTGCCATGGGGCCAGCTGTGACACACAGCGCAAGAGGCGGTACCAGTGTTGGTGTGGCCAGTCTGGTACAATCAATATCATCCTTGGTTTGTCCTGTTTGATCTTTAGTAGTACTTTGGAGAGGAGAGGCAGAGGAGGAAAGGCATAACCTGATAGATTTTTCCAGTTGAAGGACAGAGCATCCACTTTCCAAGCTTGTTTGTGAGGAGTCCTTGTGCAGAATTTGTCCAATTGGTAGTTCTGGGGGGAGGCAAACAGGTCTATATCTGGGCTCCCCCATTTTTTGATCAACATTTTGAAAGTCTATGGTTCCAGTTTCCACTCGTGTGGGTCGATGAGACTTCTGCTTAGTTCATCTGCCAGTGTATTTAGTTTTCCTGGCAGGAATTGAGCCTGTAGATGCACTTGGTAGCTCAAGGCTGTGTTCCACAGAGCCATGGCTAGTCTGCAGAGGGGGTAAGAATGGGTACCCCCCTGCTTGTTTATGTACCACATAAAAGTGGCGTTGTCTATCTTTACCATTAATTGTCCTGAAAGAATGTGGGCTGTCAGAGCGTTCTGCACAGCTAACGTTTCTTTTTTATTGATATGCAGGTGCATTTGACTTGGGTTCCATTTGCCCTGAATGCACTTCCCTGCCAGGTGAGCCCCCCATGCATAGTCTGATGTGTCTGTTAGGGTTTGGGCGGCAGGGGGTAGAGTGAATGGTAGTCCCTTGTTTTGGTGGCAGGCCTCTGCCCACCAAAAGAATTCTAACCGTAGGCAAGGTATGATAGGAATCATTGCTTCTAGATCCTGAGAATACTGACACCATAGGCTTTTTAGATACCACTGTAGTTTCCTCATATGCAGTCTTGCATATGGAATTAGTAGAATGCACAAGGCCATGAACCCCAAGGCTTGCAGTATTTGCCTTGCAGATAGCAGGGTTTTTGTGGCCACTAGTTTGAAGTAAGTTGTCAAATGAATTTGTTTCTCTGGCATGAGGAAAGCCATCTGGGAAGTTGTGTTCAAGCTTTCTCCTAGGAATATAATTTGTTGACAGGGTGCCAGATGTGATTTATTTTCGTTTATGGTGTACCCCAGACAAGTTAACACATTTTGTACAAATGCCAGATGATGCAGAAGTATGTCCTGGCTTTCTGCCTGAATTAAACAATCGTCCAGGTATGGGTATATTTGAATATTTCTTTGCCTGCAAAAGGCAATGATTGCAGCTAGGCACTTTGTGAATACCCTGGGTGCAATAAATAAGCCAAAGGGCAGTGCAGAGAACTGATAGTGCATGCAGCCTGCTTTGAAGCATAGGGATCTTCTGCAAGATTCCCTGATTGGGATGTGCAGGTCGGCTTCCTTTAAATCCAGTGCTGCCAACCAGGCATCCTTGCCTATCATGTGAAGCAACTGGTGAAGAGTAAGCATCTTGAATTTTGGAATCACCAAAAAGGTATTTAGGATAGACAGGTCCAAGTTACGATGCCATGAGTTGTCTTTTCTGGGTACCAGGAAAATAGTCTTGAATAAAAACCTTGTCCCTTTTCCTCTTCTGGTACAGTCTGAATAGCCTTTAATCTTGAGAGAGAGTACTTGTTTTTGAGCCTCTACTCACTGATTTAGGGGTAGATCTGGCTAACCGTTTGGGGTTGGTAACATGTGGAAGTGAAATCTGTATCCTTGGGAAACTATATTTAAAACCCATTTGTCCTGGGTAATGAGTTCCCAGTTTTTTGCCTGCAGAGCAATCTTTCCCCCTAAAGGAGCAGTCAGTTGAGAAGTGCTTGGAAGTTTCAAAGTTTAAGTCATTGAGACAGCTTACCACGAGGGGAGTCTTACTATTCCATGATTTGGAAGTGGGAGCCCCCCACTGCTTAGACCTGTGTGTATCCTGGGACTGAAGCCTGGGTGTTCTGCTGGTTCTGGTTTTGAACTGAGAAGGCCTGGAAGAGGCAGGAAAGGACCAATATTTTGAGGGCCAATGCCTACTAAATCTTGGAGGCTGCACTTGTAAGAAATCTTTAACAGTTTGCATAGATTTAGCTTTTTCCTCCATCTTTTTAAGAACAACTTCTGTTTTGTCGCCAAACAAGCGGCCCTGATTTAAGGGAGCATCCAGCAATTTAGTTTTAACATGATCAGGCAAAGATTGCTCCTTAAACCAAGCATGCCTCCTAAGTACAGACCCGGTGACAGCAGCCCTGCAAGATGCCTCTAGTGAATCAAAACCACATTGCAAAGTATGTTTTCCAACCTGTTCAGCAGAATGCATTAAATCCTGTAAATCCTTATTTTCAGCACAATCAGGAATCAACATAATTTTCTGTTTAAGCAATCCAATAATATGCCGCTGTTACTTTAACATACTGGCAATTTAAGGCCCTGATGGCCAAGTTTGCAGAGGTGTATACCTTCTTACCCCATCTATCCAGGGCCCTGGAATCTCTATCAGAGGGGGAAGGATTTTTGGCAGTAGTAGCCTTAATGCCCTTGGGTCCCTGTGAAATGGATCCGCAGTAGGATTTTTAAAAAGGAACTTGTGAGAATCAGGAACCCTGTAATATCTGTCAGGTTTTCTAGGAGCAGGAGGTAGAGAGTCAGGAGCCAAGCTAGATTCTGAAAAGGCATTGTCAACAATGTCCAGAACAGGAGGGATAGCTAAAGGCCTGTGTTGAGTAAGAAATCTCGAAGCCTCGTTTTAGAATCACAGTAATCCTGGCTTTCCCAGTGAAAATGCTCCCTAAGAGTATGCAAGGTTTCACCAAAAGAAAAATCCTCTGGGGAAGAAGCAGAGGGAATAGAGTCCTCTGCATCAGAATCTTCATAGGTAGATAAGGGTAAATCCTGGTCATCAGAGGAGACAGAAATTTCAGAATCCTGGTCAGAAGTATCATAAGCAAATTCAGTCCTAGGTCTCTTAGAGGGGGAAGGTTGGCTTCCCCTGATTAAAGTAATAAGGCCTTCAGCCATTCTTATCATTTGTTTTTTGGGCATAGAGGCCTGACCATGCGGTCTGGGCATCGGTTTTCTAGGAATGGTTAGAGTTTTAGGCCTAGAAGAAGAAGATGGAGTCGGTTTAGTATACAAGTCAGTAGGCCTGAATACACCCTCAAAAGCCGGTGCCTGCACAACGGCTCCAGACCCATCCAAGGTAGAGATATCCGCAGGTTCCACAGTTAAAGCATCTCGCGGCATACCAGACTCTAAGTGGGTCTCAGTAGAGGCTTGCGAATCTGAAGTAGCGGGTATCAGGGGCTGTGAAAGCGCTTCACTGAGTACAGGTGAACTGGCAAATAGCTTAGGAGAAGCATCGTCGGCAGCTTTGGACCTGGGCGGCCTCTCTGTCTTTATATTTGCATTTTTTCAGAATGTAGGTAGTCAGGTGGCTTACTGAAGACATACCTGGATAATTGAACCGAGTACCAAAATATTTAGAAGTGAAAATGTACCGACGACGAATAGTTCGCAGTTTAAATAAGGCACAAAACCGACAGCGAGGTATGTCGTGGTCAGGGCCTAGGCAAGGAATACAGTACGAATGAAAATCTTTATGAGACATTTGCTTTCCACAAGAAATACAATTATTGACTTTTACTGACATCGGATTAGAGCAAGAAAATGTTTCCCCAACAGGGTACTTAGCTTTAGTTGAAGACTTTGGTTCTGAAGCTCGAAAATGAAAATTTCAGGAGTTGGCCAACCGGCACTTGCAAACTGCTTCTGCTTCGGGCACCACACTGCAAGAAAGACTGATGTAATGGCATCGGCTGCATGCTTTTTACCCCTGACTACCTGACGTCACAGAAGATGAGACAACAACCAATGCAGGACCCGAGACTTTGATAATCAGGCCAACTTGAGTGCTACTGCAAACAGATAACCCAAATGTAATGACTGCAACAGTGAAACACGAACAACATCACATACTTCATAAAACCAGTGTGCCATGCAATCACAGCTGTTAAGGCAAAATAACATACCCAACATACTAGTAATAGGTGTCTCTATAGTCAGGCACACTGATGTCCCACTCACTAGGCTAAATAAGGAGATTACTGTTAGCTGCATGTTGGGTGCCAGGATCCGCCACATTACACAAGCACTCAGGTCACTCCAGAACAAGTACAAATACGACTCTGTCATTGTCCATGTTGGTGTGAACGACCTGAGCCATACCTCCCTGGACTACATGAAAAGAGACATGGAAGAGCTCTCTGATCACGTAACCCAGGCCGGTATGAACCTGACCCAGAGTAGCATCCTGCCCTCACCAAGAATGATACCACGGTATAAAGAAAGAATTCTTGATTTCAGAAACCTGGTTTAAGGCTCCAGAGAGCACTACCATGCTACAATTCATACCATACATTTTGGCCACAGAACCCGAACCATAATACAAAAGGCAGGGGGGGTATCCATATTCATCAAGGATACCCACACCTCTAGGTTAGTGTCACAGCAAGATGCTTCAGAGACCATCCACGTGCAACTAACAATGGGCAAAACTGCAATTTAAATTGCAGCTTGCTACAGATCACCCATCATGTCCCAGGACCCCCATTCCATGTTTCTGGAAACACTGGGAAACAAAGGTCCTACCAAACACTCTAATATTGGGTGATTTCAATTACCCAAACATTAACTGGGAGAACTACTCGAGTACTAACTCCCTTGCCCAACATTTCCTGGAATTTTTAAACTCAAACGACCTGGTTCAAATGGTCAGCATTCTCACCAGAGGTGACAACATATTGGACCTGGTCATCACCACCATGGGCGACCAGTGTCCCACACCTGAGGTCAACCTCTTGCTGGTTAGATCTGGCCATAAACAAATCACTTTGGATATCCACATTCTGCCCCCATCCCCGGACAAGGAAACCACCGTGAAAATCTTTTCAAAAGCAAACTTCACATTACTTAAGACAGAGGTGGAAAGTTTCAAAGCTCCCATGCTGAAGGATAACGCTGTCCAAGCTGCAAAATCCTTTACTAATGCATTCTATGGGCACCTACAAGAATGCATGAATTGTGCCATCCCAAGCAAAACCAAGACTCACTCCTCCAAGAAAAGGAAACCAGTCTGGTGGACTCCTGCTATAAACAAGCTATACAACAGGAGGAGGAAACTAGTACAGAAAAGAGTAAAATACCAAGAAGGGAAGACATCCCTGATCAGTACCAGCAAGAAACTACGATCCCTCATAAAATCATTCAAGGTGAGCTTTGAAAGAAAACTTGCCAAGGACTCCAAAGATAAACACAAGGCATTCTTTAGCTATGTCAAGAATCTAAGTGGCAATGCTCAGATCTGCTCTGAGTTAGTGCAGAATGGCACAAAATACACTGAACCGACCAATATCGCCAACATCCTGGCAGACAGGTTCAAAGCAAACTTCACCCCCCCTCTCACCCCCAAAAGGGCCCATAACCATACAAGAAGAATGTACAGTCCCTGAAATCACAGACACTCAGGTTAAAACAGCCCTCTCCAAAGTCAAAAGCACAACATCAATGGGACCAGACGGTGTCCTAGGCTGTGTCCTACACGAGCTCAAAGACAAACTAACCCCTCACCTAAACACACTGTTCAAACTCAGCCTCTCCACAGGCTACATACCCATACAGTGGTGCACAGCAACAGTTATTCCACTCCACAAAGGTGGAGATGCAACAGACACCGGGAACTATCACCCTATATGACTGACTAGCTTGGTCTGCAAAGCTATGGAGCGCATCATCATGGAACTCATTAACAGAGACATTGGGAACCTCCAAACACTGGACCCTACCCAGTTCGGCTTTGTTAAGGGCAGATCATGCCTCTTAAACCTGGTGGACTTCTTTGTGATGGTTACCAAGGCTATAAATGAGGGAAAGGTGGTACACACAGCCTACAGACCTCACAAAGGCCTTTGACACCATTCCCCATTCTGGTATTATAGACAACTTCACCAGCCTGAACATAGACTCCTACGTCACAAGATGGGTTGCCAACTGGCTCATGGACAGAACCCACATGGTGACAGTTGCGGTAGCTAGGTCCGACTCTAAACCAGATACAAGTGGCATTCCCCAGGGCTTAGTCCTAGGACCCCTCCTGTCCGGCATATACTTCTCAGAGGTACAGGCAAGCACAGGAGGACTATGGCTGACCAAGTTCGCAGACGACTGCAAACTAGCGGCTATAATTGACTCTCTGGCTGACACAGGTATTCTCCAAAAGGGTCTCACTGAGACGGATGCCTGGTGTCAAAATCATGACCTCAAGCTAAATGCCAAAAAGTGCATAGTCATCCCCTTTGGAAAAAACAAAGTACCCACAAACTACCACATAGGTGGTAGTCCCATAAATATGGAAGATGTAATAAGGGATCAGGGGACCCAAGTAGATAGTAATCTCACCTTTGACAATCACATTGCCAAAGTGGTTAGAAAATCCTTCTACATGGCCCACCTAATCACAAAAGGTTTCGCATCCAGATCAAAAGAGGTCATTGTGCCCCTCTACTCATCAGACCCATCATAGAGTACAACACCCCATTTGGGACGTACCTTACAAGACACCTGCAAGAGTTGGAAAGACCACAAAAGTACCTCACCAAGAGGATCACTGGCCTCAAACAGATGCCCTACGCAGCTCGACTGAAGAAACTCCAGCTGTACTCGGTTGCATACCGCCTACTCAGAGGTGATCTCTGCCTGACATACAAGGCCATGTCCAACCCAGAATTGATGGACATGCTCCACCTAAAGAAAACCTTATCCCCTCGAGCCACAGACTCTAGGGATCTAAACCTCACCACAACAATAAATAGGACGTGCAGGAGGGATAGATTCCTGTCCCACAGACTTCCCATGCTTTGGAACAAGATCCCAATCTACATTAGGCAGAGCTCCTCGCTAACACTCTTCAAAAGAAACCTTGACGAGTGGATGGGAAACAGAAAGTTTACCCCGGGGATCACTTCAGTGGCTCTTGCTGGACAGAGGCACAGGGAACTCATCTAAGGGGGTGGTGAAAGCCAACACATTCTGGCTAGGCTTATAAATGCCTTTGAGCAGATAGCCTAGCCCCTACCTATGAACTTAAGTAATGTGCTGGAAAAGGCAAAGACTGAGAAATTACAGCTGTGAGAGGCACTTACGATAACAGCATCTCTTTGAATAATATAAACACCTGCCACTGTACATTCTTTCCTGCTACTTTATATTCATTCCATGCGTGTACTGCCCTGTAAATGAGTTAGCATCCACTGGTGAAAAAAACAAAACAGTTTCACCTTCCACTGAACTGAGGGACTGAATGACTGGTTTCAAACAGCAGCATCTTCCTGATCTTTATTCTGCTGTGAACAACCACCCTAAAAAGAACTGTAACTACAGAGAAATGTTAGCATTTAACACACACAGACACACACACACACACACACACACACACACACACACACACACACACACACACACACACACACACACATACACACACACACACACACACACGTGTACACATGCATGCATACACTCTGAAATTACAAACTCTGGTTAGATAATATGTGAATGAAAGCAATTATGGCAGTGTGTATACTCAGGTCTAAACAATACAATTTGAAATACAAAGGAGAAGGATGCATTACAGCTACTAAAGCATATCATATAAAAACAGAAAAAAGGCAGTGTAAAGAGGGAATGGGCCTGTATACCGGCAGCGATCTACATAAAATGAGGATAATATAGCTGTATAAGGTGCTCTTCAGAAAATAATGGATGACTGAAGTTTGCCTGTCTTCACAGCCCTGCATGGATTATACAGCCACATTAAGGAAGCAGCCTGCTTGGCAACAGGTTTTTCCTTGACCACTAATGCAATACAATCCAGAGTTATGAACGGTTGCACATAAAATATGTATGAGCTCAAGCCAGTCCACTACACCTTGGCTTCCCTCGCCATACTCTGAATCCAGAAAAGAGCAATCCCTAAAAGTAGGCCAGAGTCAAAAATATCTTGAGGATCTACAAAAGGGGCACCATAAAATCATACGTTTTATAATTAGAAGTTATGTACCTACCATAACGTTCCATGTTAGTTGTCTTCTCTCGCCTTCTTTCTTGCTGGATGGGTTCAGAGCCGATCCTCGGCTCCGACTCGGCACTAGCTTTAGCTCGAGAACTCCTTTTACCAGCTCGAGGCAACCCTATATCCCATGATGCAAGGCGGAACTACCTCAGATCTCATTTGGCAGCTAACTAACCCTGCTAAAGACTTATCCTAATATAATTAGGAACCATGGTTCCTAAAAGAAGTCCTCATAACAATGCTCCAGAGGAAGCAATCTAATAGGAACTCTCCAAGATCTGTCCAGGCCAGGGGGAAGGAGGGAGGGAAGAAAGAAGGCGAGAGAAGACAACTAACATGGAACGTTATGGTAGGTACATAACTTCTAAATGTTAAGTTGTCAATCTCGCCTTCATTCTTGCTGGATGGGACCGCCCCTAGCACCTGTATCCCGGTGGCTCAATGGAACAGACTCTTGAGAACAGTGGAACCAAAACTGGCCCTATCTCTGGAGGCCAAATCCAACTTGTAATGAGACACAAAGGTATGAGGCGTGGCCCAAGTAGCTGCTGCACAAATAGTGTCAATGGGAAGTCTATCCTGAAAGGCTACAGAAGTGGATAGACTCCTGGTCGAATGTGCTTTTGGTTTAGAAGATAGTTGTTTGCCCCTTAGAGAGTACACATAGGAAATGGTGGAAGTCAACCATCTAGATAAGGTCACTTTAGATACTGGAAGACCCAACCTGTTTCCTGCATAGGAGACAAACAATTGGTCTGATTTTCTAACTTGTTTAGTCCTATGTAAGTAGTACCTGAGCTGACGATGAACATCCAAAAAATTCAGCTTCTGTTCAGCTCTGTCAGAATAGTTAGGAAAGAAAACTGGTAGATCAATAGATTGGTTAATATTGGCTTGAGATACAACCTTGGGAAGAAAGGAAGGGTTAGTTCTGAGCGAAACCCTATCCTTATGAAACACCAGATAAGGCGAACGAATACAGAGGGCCTGAATCTCAGAAACTCTTCTTGCAGAAGTAACAGCAAGCAAAAATATAGTTTTCCATGTCAACAACTTTAAAGAACACGTAGCAGACGGTTCGAAAGGAGGTAGAATTAGGGATGCCAACATTAAGTTCAGATCCCATTGCGGAGGAGGATGTTTCACAGGCGGTTTTAGGAGAAAAACTCCTCTCAAAAAGGCTTTGCATAACCTATGAGACATGATGTTATTGTCCTGCAAGCCAACATGAAATTTGGAAATAGCAGCCAGTTGTACTTTGACTGTAGATGATGACGATCCCGAATGAAAAACCTCCGCCAGGAAATCCAAAACAGAATGTATAGGAGCGTGAAAGGATCAATATTTCTGGCGCTTGCCCAATAGAAAACGCCGCCACTTGCTAGCATAAACAGTTCTAGTGGACGACTTTAAAGAAGACACTAAAATGTCTCTGACTGAGTCAGAAATCATTGGTAGCCTGGCTAGGAAGGAAGTGGAGCAACCAAGCAGTGAGGTTGAGAGAATGAATGGCCCGGTGCTGCTGACCCGACTGGTGGATCAAAAGATCCGGAACTGGGTCCAGATGCCAGGGCTGCACCAGAAGGTGATGATGTAGAGATGGAAACCAAATTTGTCGAGGCCAATATGGAGCAATGAGGATCAATTTGGCTCTCAAAACGGTGGCTTTCTGAATGACTTGTGGAATCAATGGAAAGGGAGGAAAAGCATAAAGAAGTCCCCGAGGCCAATCCTGGGTTAGAGAGTCTCTCAAGGGTTGGCCTGGAAGAGGAAATAGTGTGAAGTAATCTGGGCACTTGCTGTTTTGAGGGGTAGCGAAAAGATCGCAACAAGGGGTGCCCCACTTCAGAAAAATCTGATCCACTACAGACTGATTGAGAGACCACTCGTGAGGCATCAGAATAGATCTGCTTAGCCTGTCCGCCAATAGGTTGGACCTGCCGGGGATGTGCGTTGCTATCAGAAACCGCTGAGAAGAGATCGCCCATTGCCAAAGTCTGAGGGCTTCTCGACATAAGGGATAGGACCTGGTTCCGCCCTGTTTGTTGATGTACCAGACCACGGACATGTTGTCCGTCTGTACTGCAATAGTCCCTGTGGGAAGAAAGTCGTCGAGGGCTTGCAACGTTAAAAGCACTGCTCTCATCTCCAGGACATTTATGTGCAGGTGGTATTCTATGGGTTGCCATGTCCCGTGGACCATCCTGCCCTGATAATGCCCCCCCTACCCGATCAGAGAGGCATCCATGGTGACTGTGGCAACTGGAGGAGGGGGAACAAAGGGTCGGCCCTGATGAAGAAGAGGGGAAGATATCCACCATCGTAGATGAGCCCTGCAAGACTGTGTCACTAAGATCTCGTGTCTCATGGGCAGATCGTGGTACGACCACTGCGTGAACAACATCCACTGCAGGAGACACATGTGGAAGCGAGCCAGTGGAAGAAGAACAATGGCTGCAGCCATTAGGCCTAGAACTTTCAAGACAAACCTGGCTTTGACCTTGTTGCTTTGTAACAGAAGCTGAACAAATTTCTGGATGTCCAGAATCCTTTGATTTGTTAGCCTGGCTAACATTTTGACGGTATCTAACTCTGCGCCTATAAAGGTGATAGATTGGCAAGGCAGCAGAGAGGATTTTTCAAATTCACCGAAATTCCTAGACTCTTGCAAAGCTGTAAGGTGTAGTCTCTGGACCAAGAAGCTGATCCTTGAGGTGGCGGAGAGGAGCCAGTCGTCCAAATAAGGAAACACTTGGAATCCTCGACGCCTCAGGTGAGCTGTGACCACTGCCATGCATTTGGTGAACACTCTGGGGCTGAAGTGAGGCCAAAGGGCAGTGCTCTGAATTGGTAATGACTGGCTCCCAGCCGAAGCGGAGAAACCTTCTGGAGCATCTGTGAATCTTTATATGATAGCACGCATCCTGAAGGTCTATCGAACACATCCAGTTGTCCTTGCCCAGAAAGGGCAGAATGGATTGCAGCGTGACCATCCGAATCTTGCCTTTCTGACAGACTTGTTTAGTCTGCTTAGGTCTAGTATTGGTCTCCAATCTCCGCCCTTTTGGGGACCAAAAGAATCTTGAGTAGAAGCCGGATCCTACTTGGTCTGCCGGCACTGTTTGGATGGCTCTTTTCCCAGGAGTTTTGAAACTTCCTGTTTTGCCAAATCCCTTTGACCGGGTGAGATGTCTGGAAGGGATTGTAGAGGTATGGGAAACCTTTCGAAGGGGATTTTGTAACCCTCGGATATAATCGACTGTACCCACTTCTCTTGTGCTAGGGATTGCCAGGCTACTGGGTACAGCGAAATTCTTCCCGACTGCCTCCAAGGGTGGACAGTCGGGCAACACCTCAGGGATGCTGAAAGGGCTTCTCAGGAAGAGGCTCCCTGTTGCCCTGGTTCTGAGGACCCCCCCTGCCTCTAGGGTGGCGTCTATTATTGTTACCCCCTCTGCCTCTGGGGGTAAACTGACCACGTGTGTCCGGTGTAGCTCCTTGGGCTTTACGGAACCACATCTTCGCCCCCTTCTGACCCTTGGGATATGGTCTAGAAGGAGTGGAAAACTGGACTCCAACGGCAGAAAGAGTTTTACCGTCCTGTTCACATCTGGTCAAAGTATCCTTCACCTGAGGTCCGAACAAAGCCGAACCGTCAAAGGGGGTGTTGGTGAAGGACGCCTTAAAGGGGTCCGCAAAATTACACAGCCGCATCCAGGCTTGGCGCCTAAGAGCAACACCTGTGCCTGCGGCCCTGCTCGCTCCATCGGCTGCATAAGATATGAGCCGCATGGAGGAGTTAGATATAGAATTCAGGATAGCAAGCTGAGAGGCAATCTTTTCCTGAGCCCCAGCAGCCGAAGGATCCTGGACTACTTCTCCCAGTTCCTTGAGAATATCTCGTTGAAGCCTGGTGAAGTGACAAAGGTAATTCAGCGAACGCATAGCAAAGGTCGCTGAAGAAAACATCCGCTTTCCATACCTGTCCATGGTCCTAGAATCCTTATTAGGAGGATGGACAGGTACTGAAGGATCCGCCAGTTCCTTCTTAGTGGCCGCCACCACCATAGCATCCACAGAGACACCTTTGGACAGGAACTGTTTGTCCGAAGGGGCCGTGATGAACTTGGATGGTCTCCTAGGGACAGGTTCCACAGAATCTGAGCGACCACGCCTTCCGAGCCACTACCTGGAGGGGTGGGACGAAAGGCCGAGACACCCAGGAGGTGGAGGGTCGGGATCCAAAAGCCTCCAGGTATACCGACTCATCCTCGGAGGGGTCAATGGAGGGCCAAGTCCCCTCTGTTTGAGGAGCTCAAGGACGCCTGAAAATGAGACATCCTCAGAGGGGACCGTGGGGAACCCTCCGACTCATCTAAGTCGGTATCAGATGTAGTAGACTCAGGGGAGTCTGTGTGTTTCCTCTCCACGCCCTCTTCCGAGGGGGTCCCCCTGCAGGGTCAGGAGAAACCTCGGAAGAGGAGGAAATTCCCAGTGGGGAAACCTGGGGCGATGGATCCCTGGGCCTGAAAGCAAGAGGCTGGCAAGAGGCATCTGCAGGCACTGATGAGGGAGGAGCTAGAGGGATAGACCGCTGACCAGGCTCAGAGGCCAGGACACTCCTCATCACCTCAAAGGCTCCTCTCCCGAGACCTGAACACACCCGCTCCAAGAAACAGGAATGGTCGGCTCCAAGGAGAGAGAAGGCTCGAGGTCGATGTCGGCGCCGAGCTTACCAAAGCCAAGCCCGAGAGGGAGAGCGGGTCGGACAAGGGTCCGATGCCACTAGCCCCTCGGAGCCGACAGTGGAAACCCGACGACCGGATCCCTCCAAGGAAAGTCTCAAGGAGGAGATCGAGCCGAGGATGACGGAGCCAAGGATGTATCGGCTCCGCATCGAAACAGTCGCTGTCCCAAGAAGCTCCGCCCGAACTCTGGTGTGGAGTCGGAGGAGGAATCTCAAGAATTGGGGCTGTAGCCGAAGTCTGTTGAGACGGGCTATGGAGCATTTGGGCCAGTGCCTGAGATTTCAACAGCCTGCTTACCACCCTCTCCAAATCGTGGTCAGACAGCCTGGAAGATCTCAAGATCGGCTCCGATGGCCCCGCCCCGACAAAAGAGGAGACCCCGGAGCCGAGTGAATACTTAGTATCGAAGGGGACCGGGATCTCTTACGGGCCGGAGCCATCGGAGCCGAAGTCCCTTGAACCCCAGATGGAGCCGAGGATCTCTGCCCGATGTTGATAAAGTGCCGGCTCCAGCCGGAGCCGACAAGGCAACAGTAGTCAGGGTATCGGACCCGGCCGGCACCGAACCCACTACTCTAGCAGAAGAAGTATCGGCTCCAGCCGGAGCCGATATCGGCTCCAACGGAGCCGGAGCCACCGGAGGAGGCTTGGACACTGTAGCCTGAGCCTTCGGTGACTTAAGAGGTTTTCCTGCCCCTTGCTTAGAGGAGAACCTTCAGGTTTTAACAAACCTCGGAGGATCAATTTGTTCCTCCTTTCCTGCAGGACTCTCTGGCTAAAGGCATGACACAACGCACAGGAGTCCTGCAGGTGCAAAGGCCCCAGGCAATACACACAAGAAGTGTGACCGTCTGTCAGGGACATTTTCTGACAGCACTGGTCACACTTCTTGAAGCCTGAGACCTTGCCTTCCCTAGACATCCTAAAAGGATATACACAAACAGTCCCCACAAACACACAACTTAATCCCTACACAGACACACAGGAAGGGAATAACTTGGGGAACTAGGCCTGACTAAAACTTTAACTGAAAAACTATTTTAAAAGTTTAAAAAGGAAGGGAATAGGGTGGGCTGTACTAAATACAGGCTAACCTAACACTGAAGGGAAATTAAACCCCTAACTAAACTTTTTCTTCTTTAACAAGAAAAACTTACCTCAGCTGGCAAAGGAGACCTCTTTCGCTAAGCGGCAAACGAGATCTGGGGTAGTTCCGCCTTGCATCATGGGATATAGGGTTGCCTCGAGCTGGTAAAAGGAGTTCTCGAGCTAAAGCTAGTGCCGAGTCGGAGCCGAGGATCGGCTCCGAACCCATCCAGCAAGAATGAAGGCGAGATTGACAACTTAACATCTATTATTCTCTAGACTTACGCAGCTATGCCACTACACAGAAAAGTATCTTTCTACAATCACCATACCACTGTGAGCCGTGACATCAGTATCCACAAAAATATACGTGATATCACTATCCATAAAAACACATGTGATATATCAGTATCCACAAAAACATACGTGATATATCAGTATCCACAAAAACATATGTGATATATCAGTATCCACAAAAACATACGTGATATATCAGTATCCACAAAAACATACGTGATATATCAGTATCCACAAAATATACGTGATATATCAGTATCCACAAAAACATACGCGATATATCAGTATCCACAAAACATATCCAGTCTGATAATACCAACAGTGCAGCTATAAGGACATAATGGTGTAAAAATAAAATCAACCATCACGCTGTCAAATCTCCTCTTAGTGTCGTTTCCAGGTGAAAGCATAATCCATAGCACAGAGAATGTGGCAGAGACAGAAATGGCAAATTGCAGTCACCATTTGTACTACTTAGCTATCATATTTTACTGCAGCCAGGGCCATTCTACTGGAAAGGGCTATTCCCATAAACACAGAATCACCATAACATCCATTTCTCTCTCTCTTTCCCTATAATAAGAGAACTACCTATGAAATACAAACATTCTCCTGGAAAGAAAAGATCATTATGGATAGGATACCTCTAAGAAGCATGACACCTTAATCATCTACTTATGGTGAGTAACTCACGCAGTTGCATTGTGATACATCACTGTTCCAGTCTTCTCAGTATCTTAGGCAGAAGTACAGGAAGACAATCTCCAGATTTGGAAACCATATCAAACTTCTAATGCCAGAGGTTTGGACGACTGACCAAGCAACTGCTTCCTAGATGGCCACATAAGGCAAACCTCTGGAGAAAAAAGAAGCAGCACTGAGTACTCTAACAGACAGGCTGATGGCACCCAGAGATGTCTCCGTGGTGCAATATAATCCAAGACAAGCAGCTTTTCCAGCTGAAAATTACATGCTTTCTAAAGGAGCACCCAACTTGTCAGATACAAAGGGAAGGAAACAGCTGGCTAAATTAAACACACGTAAACAGTTGCCTTATAGGGCCCATCCATTGTAAGATTTATTCCCTGTCATCATTTGGACAATATTAAAAATAAGGGACCTGGAACTTAGGACAGGGTGCTGCATAAAAGTACTTTGGGCATAAAGAAGGGATTGGTGGGAAAAGTCAGTCTGTCTTTATGGAGGATAACATTGGGCTTACAGCAGATAACAGCCTGCATCCTAAAGGAGTAAGTATATGGCTGAATCCACTTGGTTCCTCAGTGGGGCACTTGACTTTCTAGCTGTCATCAAACCAGAACTGGCCATTCTTTCTGATATTTATGAATCTGAAGAAACGTGCAAACAATTACACACTGAATTCTACCCTGTGAAAATGTTCTTTCCGTTGACAAGAAAAAAAATCAGGGGAACCATACCTCTCAACTCGCAGACATTAACAATCCAGACAAAGGCTCTTGAAAAATAGTTGCATCTAGCCAAAAATCTGGACATCGAATCAGCATAAACATCGGACAAGGAGTAGCAGAAGCAAACGTGTCAGGAACTGGATTACATACGGCGAGACTATCTGGTGTGTAACTTGCAAAAATAAAAATAGCTGCTAAAAAATAAAAATAAAACACATACAAATTGTCTGAAGTAATACTTGGCTGCAGAAAGGGGAAGTGTCCTATCATTAAGGGATAAGTGTGTGTGCACGTGTGTGTATGCTAGCAGGATCACAAGGAAATTGCTACACAGGTCACTCACAGTTAGATGGCTTTAGAACACAGGTGGGTTAATACTTCCCAAACATTTTGCAGACATGCACTGTAGAAATAAAAAAGTAGGCATTCTCTCAAGATGCATGTTATGTATAATATCAACAAGAAATACTTACAATGAAAAGAAGGACAGGGGACAGCAGCATAACATGCCTCATAAGAATCACTGTTCAGATGCCAGTATCGGTTAACCAGGTTAGTACATGACCTTTTTCAGACATGATACGGGACAAAATCAAAATGTGGAGGGTGGTGGTTGGAACAGAGATGCAGAAACCTGCCAAGCATGGAACATGACAAAGTTTATTGCTAAGGTCTGTAAAGGACACCCTAGATGAGCTAAGCAGTTTTCCTACAGAAATAAGTAAGGGTGCTACAGCTTGTATTTCAACAAAAGGCTGGGGAAATGCTGCTGTGTTGGTACAACTGTGGTCTGTGAGGTAACTGCCTACCCAAACAATGGGTAGGTGGCCAGACATTAGGAAACAGATGTCAGACTGCCATCAGTGGAACAGACATATGTGTGACTGACACTAATTTAACTAAAGTAGCCAAGGGGTCTTGCAACGGGATGTTGGGTAGGATGAACTCAGTCTTCCCAGGGTCTGTTATTCTGGGGAAAAACTACATCTTACATTTTTTATGGGCATAGCCATTTTTTTATAAGACTATACCTTACATTTTTTTATAGTCATAGTCATTTTTTTACACTCAGTCTGCTGACAGTAAGGTGATACAGGGACAGGAGACAGCGGAGGCCTTGGGCAAGTTTGAGGATTTACAGTCAGACCAGATGGCGTCTGTCAGTCTCCCTGACCATACCTCACAACTGTACAGATTTCGAAGAATGTCCAGAATTTTGCCTCATTTTGTCTGTTTTTTCATAAAATTGTGGTTTTCTTACAAATCATTGGCAAGTTATTAAAGACTGAAGTCAGAAAATAATGAAACACATTTAAGTTTTAGACTTCATACCCTTCAGAAAATGCATGTTAACACAAAACGTGTTATTCTATCAACTTTATAAGTTTGTAAGAGAAATATTTAAAAATTGTCCCTACCTTTGGACCTTTGTCCCCCAATTATTTATGGCTTTGTCCAGATTTCTTGGTCTAAGAGGTTGAGAGGTATGTCCCTGACTAGAGCTTGAGGCTCCATAAAGAGAGCCTGGGCTTGAATTCTACTTTTTGAACCATTACAGATCAACATCTAGAATCTTTCAATAGATGAGTGAGAAGCTTGGGGTAGCTTCTCACTTACTCTATGCTTTGTCTGCCTTGCAATGTCTCTGGAGAGAGCTAAAAAAATGGAAGATCCCTGTTCCAACCATAAGAGCTTTTAAAAAAATCAGCAGTTTTCGAACACTGTTCTATGATGCTGTTTAGTAGCAATGTAAACCCTCTGCACACTATATGCTTGAGTGTTGGGAGAAATACCTAGGCAAAGCACCAAATGGGCAAGGACAAGATGCTACATTTGACCTTAGCAAAAAGGGTGAAAAAGCGACAATCATTTAAAGGGTGCACCTCCCAAATTTGTTTGCAACAAGGACACACAGTTTAAAGCCACAACAGTCAAGAAAGCATAAGACTGGAACAAAGCATGAAAGCAAAGAGATGAAAATTAACTGCAGAACAGCTAGTAAAATAATATACAAAATGCAAATGGATGGTACATGAAACAGCAGTCTGAATAAAGATAAAAAAGCAATACTTCACATCAAACACTTGTGTAGAGGGCTCCCAGCACCCGTGGCAACGCCATGAGCAGAGGGCTCCCAGCACCCGTGGCAATGCCGTGTGCAGAGGGCTCCCAGCACCCGTGGCAATGCCGTGTGCAGAGGGCTCCCAGCACCAGTGGCAACACTGTGAGCAGAGGGCTCCCAGCACCCGTGGCAACGCAGTGAGCAGAGGGCTCCCAGCACCCGTGGCAACGCCGTGCGCAAAGAGCTCCCAGCACCCGTGGCAACGCCGTGCGCAAAGAGCTCCCAGCACCCGTGGCAACGCCGTGCCCAGGGGGCTCCCAGCACTCGTGGCAATACTGTGCACAGAGGGCTCCAAACACCCGTGGCAATGCCGTGCGCAGAGGACTCCCAGCACACGTGTCAACGCCATGTGCAGAGGGCTCCCAGCACTCGTGTCAACGCCATGCGCAGAGGGCTCCCAGCACTCGTGTCAATGCCATGTGCAGAGGGCTCCCAGCACTCGTGTCAATGCCGTGCTCAGAGGGCTCCCAGCACCTGTGGCAACGCCGTGCGCAGAGGGCTCCTAGCACCCGTGGCAATGCTGTTTGCAGAGTGTTGTTGCCCACAGCAGCATTTTTAATTAACCTATCAACCAGAGTTCTTCTAAATCAGATCCTTGCAATACCACTTTCTGATAAAAGGCTTCTTTAGCTATGATGTTTACAAATATTTTTTATCTTCATCTGCTGTGAGGCATCAAATTATACTTTGAGAATTTTTGTGACTGGGACCATTATAACTGCCAACCATTATACATTATGAGGTACAGGATTCATTTTAGTTCCCCAAAATCCAGTGCACTGTGATAACAGAGCTGTGTTACACATCCGCTAATGCATTTTAAAACCTGAATTCTTAATTATTTATGATGCTCTGCAGTTCATGATCATCATAAACTCCACTGCAACTGATTTTGCTGTGGATTACAGCTCCACTGTTAACTCCAATCATGTGTTACACATTTTGGAGTAGAAAAGTTTTGAGGTTTCAAGATCAGCATAGTAAATAATCTCCATTTCCTTGTCCAGCTCCTTGTCAGCCATGGCCAGCCAAATGCAATGAAGAGATAATAACTTACTTTCCACACTGCTTTAACTACAGAGCTAAAATACCCAACCCTGTTCTGTACCACTTGTAGGAGAGTACACCACAAGTTATCCCTTGACACTAGTGATAAGGTAATGGATAAATCCTTGGCTTTGAGGTCAGCGACTGAGGAAAGAAACTGAGCTTTAAAAATTAAAATACAAAGCTCCCACTGGCCCATACAGACAAGAGGGCTGAAGTAAAACAATAAATAACATAATGCAACTTAACTAGGTCTGAAACTAAGGATTTTACATCTAAAATTACCTGAACTATATTTGTGTATAAATTGGACAAAAAAGAACTGTTTTTAAATGGCACAAACATTTCCTTTGGCACTAATTTGGTGGAATACAGTATTCAAACCGCAAGAGTAAACAAAACACTTACAGAATACACCATAAGTGGATGTCTGGTAACAGCCTTTCCCATTTCTGTGGTAATTTTACTGGAGCAAACACTCCTGGGGTTTGCATTACACTGCTAATTCTACCATATGTCACACACATGCTTCTTGTTAAGACTTACAAATTTATAAAAACTGTTTACCCATTAAAATTATTAACTTTTCAACAAGTTTCTAACACATACGCAAACCATTTCACAGAAATACAACATCAAACTGAAAATAACCGCTGTCTGGCATGCTCTGCTTGTCCACATTCCCAACTACTGAAGCACTTCATTGTTCTGCTCACCCTGTATAAAGCTTCCTTACTTACCTTTACAAGGCAACTTTAATGATGTCCACTTTTCTTGACCTGTTAAAAGCTTTTGAAATGGTGAATCATAATAATCTCATCTCGTACCTCTACAGACTTAGCTTCTTAACTTGCACATCACAATCAAGCAGTCACATGGTCAAACCAAATCTCCACTGCCCAGATAATTTCTCAGTCAATTCTGAGTCCACCTTTATTGAAAATATTTGTTTGCATGCCTGCAGTCTATCACCCTGCTAACGTTATGTGATATGTAGAAAACACAAAATTATATTTCACTTCTCGCAAACATTTGTAGTTTGCATTTTGATTAGCACAGCCTTCCCATTTTGTGTTAGTCTGGAATTTGTAGGAAAAATAAATGCATTATAATGTTTAAGAGGAAGACTGAGGTTTAAGGGAAAGCAAGAATTGGGTAATGTATGTAATGGAGTTTATCATACTTATTAAAAATGTATACTGCGTCAAAGAAACACCTACAAACAGACCAGCTTCTCCTTCATGTTAACTGTCTGATAGGCAAAAGTCAGTTTAGTAGCCTGAATATGGAACCTCTTTCATTTCTGTCTGAAGTTAAAATTAAGAGGGTTTCATGGCAGCATCTACAAGCTCTGGCCAACTCCCAACACATTGAAATCTAAGCTTAGAAGGCAAGACAAATGAAATAGTTGCCAAACATTGAAAAGAAGCCAGTCCTCCTTCCAATTCTAAAGGGGATGCTGACCCTTAATGGGACTACATCTTCATTTACTAGGGGCTACTGGAGCAAGAAACAGTGCCCTTGGCTGTCAAAAGCCAATAAATATAAATTTAGTTTGTCCAACCAAATACTGTTAGGAGTGGAGGAAAGGGCAGGAGAGAAGGATTGTGGAATAAGACAAAAATACCTTTCTAGATATGGGAGAATGAGTCAGTTGGCTACATATCCTTGTCCCCCAGTAGGGGGGCACACTTCTGGCTGCTTAGCTTTCTCCTGAGACAAATGAATCATTATCCTACATCAACATCCAGTTTCCTCCATGGTATGAAGACCAAGGGAACTGGACTTTGTCAGTCTTGAACCCAGTGGAGGACCAACGGTCTAACATGAGTTTGCAAGTTCAGTTAACACACCAGGAATGTGCAATACTCATCAGAAAATGATAACATTTAGATGTTTGTCAAAAGCCTTCATTAACAACATAGGCACCGAGGATATATTACTAACCTCCATGAGACATTTAATCGGACTGTTTTTCAGAATGTGAACTATGTGACATGCAATTATCTGCAGCTGGGCATCAGTGTATTTAATTCTATAGAAACCATATAAAATGCCAAAACTGGTGGCCCACATATGAACATGCCCCCCCCTCCCACTTATTCAGATACCAGCCAACATTAAGCTCTGTGAAAGGACCTACACGTGACACAGATGTACACAGACCTCCAGGCTCAAATGACCCAAAGCACAGCTTATGTGTCACAAATGTTGATACAGATATTTCCTTTCTATGGCATTCTGATGACGCTGTACCAACATAACATGCAAACAAGTTCCCATACCTGTAAAAAGCATCCAAAGTGAGGACTTGTTTCAAAGACTGAGATAAGAATAATGGAGCAAAGCGCTCCAGACAGGCGGATAAATGTAACCACTCCAAGGAACGGCATAAGTGGTGTAACCTATGAAGCATACTCAATAAGAATTTAGAGTAAACAGCCCAATGTATCACCCTCCTCTGGAGATGCTCCAATGCCAAATGTACCATGGAAGAAGAAGCTGCCATAAAGCACAAGCAGGAGGAAAAAGTTCCGTCTTGACACCTCCAATGTAGAGAAGCACACAAGAGCGCCATAAGCGTTCAAGCATTCACCAGTGGAGGAAAGATGGGCCCCAAACAATCTAACATCATCCTGATAAAGGACATTATCCACACTGATCAAACAATGTACAGAAGCACACAAGAGCGCCATAAGCGTTCAAGCATTCGCCAGTGGAGGAAAGATGGGCCCCAAACAATCGAACATCATCCTGATAAAGGACATTATCCACACTGATCAAACAATGTACAGAAGCACACAAGAGCTCCATGAGCTGTCAAGCATTCGCCAGTGGAAGAAAGATGGGCCCCCAACAATCTAAGGTCATCCTGATAAAGGACATTATCCACACTGATCAAACAATGTACAGAAGCACACAAGAGCTCCATAAGCGTTCAAGCATTCGCCAGTGGAGGAAAGATGGGCCCCAAACAATCGAACATCATCCTGATAAAGGACATTATCCACACTGATCAAACAATGTACAGAAGCACACAAGAGCTCCATGAGCTGTCAAGCATTCGCCAGTGGAAGAAAGATGGGCCCCCAACAATCTAAGGTCATCCTGATAAAGGACATTATCCACACTGATCAAACAATGTACAGAAGCACACAAGAGCTCCATAAGCGTTCAAGCATTCGCCAGTGGAAGAAAGATGGGCCCCCAACAATCTAAGGTCATCCTGATAAAGGACATTCAATTTGGACACCTTCCTAAAGCAAACAGTAAGGAGGAGAGGCAGGTATGTGTCTCAGAGACTACCCTTCTCTGGAACAGGCTTCCCATCCATATGAAACACAGTTCTTTCCTAAAAGAGTTCAAGCGTAAGTTGGACGAGTGGATGGGGAACTAGAAATTCACCACTGGTCTGGTATCTATGTCTCCAGCAGAGAAAAGCAGCCTATAAGTTCTTGATCACCCATGCCCAATTCTACATACACCCCTTAAAATAACCCCAGGGTATCAAAACTTGTCAGATACATTTGGGAAGCATGGCTAGGCTTAAAAAAAAGACCTCGGGGGTAATTAGCCTAGTAATCACCTATGCCAGTAGTTAAGGCAGCCTCTACATTTTAAGTTAAATTTGGACACCTTCCTAAAGCAGGCAGTAAGGAGGAGAGTTTAGTAATAAGAGTATTTAGGAATAATGTGTACTATGAAAGCCAACATGTCTTCTAACCCTGGTGCACAGACAACTGTGTGAACCCAAAGAATGTTTGTAGTCTCCCCACATAGGTCTTGATGAGGAATATGAAAATATATGCAAGACAATAACAGACAGGAGTTATTGAGTGTTAATGCATAACAGAAGGCCTGTCACAGTCAGGTCAGAATATATCTCTATAATAAAGGAAACCAAGGTAAGCAGTTTATTTTCTGACACATCTTGAGTTGAGTGCTGCTGTTTTCATTTAATCAAGTAACTGCTTATTTTTTCTGCCTTTCTCTAGGAAGATTACAAAAAACATAAAACACTGATTTAAATCAACATCACTAGAGTATCACAGATAAATAGATAGTGCCTTGCGTACAGAGAGACACAAAGTCATAAAAATCAGGATCTGCAAGCAGAAACAAGCAGCAATGTGGAAGAAAAATATCCAGACAGTTCCAATAGTAGTAGGAGCAATTGGTCTTATAAAAAAGGATTTGCAATCGTAAATAAATAAGCTATCAAAACATGCAACTCCATATGAACTACAGAAGGAGTCATTACTGGGCACATTGTAGGTGCTGCGAAGAGCACTATTGGCAAATTTTGGTTATTGTCAAAGAGTGAAACAATACTAATTTCATGAACTTTAATCGTACTTTGACATTTCTGTCATGGTATTAGAAACATAAAAGATTTGGAGAAATTAAAAAGGGATAAATAGAAAAGCAATTGTAGGTCTAATACCATATTAATCCGAAACCACTCATTGACTGTTTTAATCTGGTTAGTAATTTGGTTATCGCAAATCTGTTGGGGTAAAGAGTTCTGTAGGCTAGGGGGTTACAAATGCAAACCAATACCAGTCGGCTGAAAATGTGGTGGAAGAATCTGCAACAGCTTCTCCCCAGAACAGCAAAGCAGACTGATGAGGAATGAATGGAACACTGCGTTTATAAATGTAGCATGCAGTCTCACGCATGCATTCTGTGCACTATGCATAGCAGACTGATGAGGAATGAATGGAACACTGCGTTTATAAATGTAGCATGCAGTCTCACGCATGCATTCTGTGCACTATGCATAGCAGACTGATGAGGAATGAATGGAACACTGCGTTTATAAATGTAGCATGCAGTCTCACGCATGCATTCTGTGCACTATGCATAGCAGATTGATGAGGAATGAATGGAACACTGCGTTTATAAATGTAGCATGCAGTCTCACGCATGCATTCTGTGCACTATGCATAGCAGACTGATGAGGAATGAATGGAACACTGCGTTTATAAATGTAGCATGCAGTCTCATGCATGCATTCTGTGCACTATGCATAGCAGATTGATGAGGAATGAATGGAACACTGCGTTTATAAATGTAGCATGCAGTCTCACGCATGCATTCTGTGCACTATGCATAGCAGACTGATGAGGAATGAATGGAACACTGCGTTTATAAATGTAGCATGCAGTCTCACGCATGCATTCTGTGCACTATGCATAGCAGATTGATGAGGAATGAATGGAACACTGCGTTTATAAATGTAGCATGCAGTCTCACGCATGCATTCTGTGCACTATGCATAGCAGACTGATGAGGAATGAATGGAACACTGCGTTTATAAATGTAGCATGCAGTCTCACGCATGCATTCTGTGCACTATGCATAGCAGACTGATGAGGAATGAATGGAACACTGCGTTTATAAATGTAGCATGCAGTCTCACGCATGCATTCTGTGCACTATGCATAGCAGACTGATGAGGAATGAATGGAACACTGCGTTTATAAATGTAGCATGCAGTCTCACGCATGCATTCTGTGCACTATGCAAAGCAGATTGAAGAGGAATGAATGGAACACTGCGTTTATAAATGTAGCATGCAGTCTCACGCATGCATTCTGTGCACTATGCATAGCAGACTGATGAGGAATGAATGGAACACTGCGTTTATAAATGTAGCATGCAGTCTCACGCATGCATTCTGTGCACTATGCATAGCAGACTGATGAGGAATGAATGGAACACTGCGTTTATAAATGTAGCATGCAGTCTCACGCATGCATTCTGTGCACTATGCATAGCAGACTGATGAGGAATGAATGGAACACTGCGTTTATAAATGTAGCATGCAGTCTCACGCATGCATTCTGTGCACTATGCATAGCAGACTGATGAAGAATGAATGGAACACTGCGTTTATAAATGTAGCATGCAGTCTCACGCATGCATTCTGTGCACTATGCATAGCAGACTAATGAGGAATGAATGGAACACTGCGTTTATAAATGTAGCATGCAGTCTCATGCATGCATTCTGTGCACTATGCATAGCAGACTGATGAGGAATGAATGGAACACTGCGTTTATAAATGTAGCATGCAGTCTCACGCATGCATTCTGTGCACTATGCATAGCAGACTGATGAGGAATGAATGGAACACTGCGTTTATAAATGTAGCATGCAGTCTCACGCATGCATTCTGTGCACTATGCATAGCATTCAGTCATTACTGCAATTTACAAGCATCAATCACAGTGATAACAGGTACGCACAAAAGAATGACGATGTCTCTCAACAGTGTCTCAGTGCACATAGTAAACTACTGTGCACACCAACTGGTACTCTGTGCTTCAGCGCCACAGAATCAATCACTATTTGGTATGACATTGCAGCAAGGAACAGCTGCTCAGTAAGGTATCATGTGTCTGACATAACTTACCAAGTGCTGTGCTTTACTGTCGTGACACAATGACTCAAAAAACATTTTCATTCATTACACACAATAGTTAGGCTCACTGCCAAAAGACAGTAAAGAGGGGATTTAGTGCTCTGACAGCCCCCACTGGCCAGAATTCAGCAGCATCAGAGTGAGAGTGAGAGTGTGTGTGTGTGTGTGTATGAGAGACAGTGTGGGGGGTGGAGGGGCTGGCAGGAACAGTGTCGTTATGGTAGTAGGTTTGTTTACCTCTCATGGTATTCTGTTCCCAGTAGGGTTTTTCCTACAGTGCAGAAGTATTTTTTCTTTGGTTAATGTATACATGAACATTGCTGGTCAGTACGAATCAGTGTAATCAGATGCACAGTAGGTACACGGTTCTGATCCCATAGCTTACATATGTGGAACCAGCTTGTATGCAACTAATGTAGAGTTTTTGAGTCATATGTGATCCTGTGGGATCACTAGCATGTGTGCTCTGTGTACAGAGCACTTTGGCACAAATATGGGAAGACCACATGCAGGCTCCCTATTGAAATGTTGGCACTCAATATGCCAAGTCCAAAAAGCTAAAAAGAAAAAAAAAAAAACACAGAAGAGCAAATCTTGAAAATGACTCTTCTCTTAAAACTTCTTTCTCCAGGAAGTGGGGGCAAGCCCTTCAACCCCCCCCCCCCCATGAACTTATAGATACCAACTCAGACATTTCTCTGAGAAAAGGGAATATTCTGAGAAATGGCATCTTTGACTTTGTATATACAAATACGATCTTTTGGCCACTCAGTCTCCATGCAGGTCCCGACATTTCAAATGGCTACCCCACATGCAAGGTCTTATATCATTGTGTAGCAGTCTTAATGAATCACGCAGGGCTTTAGTATGCCCCTCTTCTGACAGGCACTACTCCATGGGGCACAGTTTTTAGGAGCACTGGTAAACAAATACTCTTGTTTGATTCTCGGCTGGGGCGCCTTCTCTGTGGAGTCTGCATGTCCTTCCCGCGGTTGAGTAGTGTTCAAAAGACATGCCTGAATGGGCGTGCCTTCGTTGAAGGTTGGGCATTAGGCTGGCAACTCGACACTGTAAAAAATCTGCTGCCAATCATTAGCGAACCGGAGTTCCGCTGTGGCAACCGCTAACCGGGAAAAGCCGAAAGAAGAAGAACAACAAATGGTCAACAAATGCAAAGATGTAACAGCTAGGGACTTGGGTATTCAGGTTTCCATAGGTCAATGGTCTAGGGTGAAAGAGATGTGCCATCTTTCCAGTATGTCCATGCAGGAACAAGGTCTAGTATTCCCATTTGTGTTTACAAATCAGCTGTCTTTTATCTTTTAAGGTTTAATGCACATCTGAAGACGTACAAGTGCATGCATACCACTTCGATCAGCATTTGCATCTGAACCTCAAGTGTCTGCTGAAACTCTCATCACATCTCAAGCCTTCTGAGTGATGTTACACCTGGGAGTGTATTACACTGTCTTTGTGATGTGGGGAAAGATAACCAAACCAGATGACCAAACAACACCCGCACAGATGGTACAAGTTAACTCATTTCATATACGTTAGCGTGTATGTAGTCATTGGTTGTTAAGCACATCAAGTAAAACAGTTGCAGGCTAAGTATGTTAAGTTATTTGTCGATTTCCTATTCGCTTTTTCTTTCGTCACCCTTTCCTCTACTGAACCATTTATGGATGTCATTGAGACCAATTTCTGCTGAGCTAGTGTGGCCCCTGTACACATTTTAAATAATGTCCATGTCGGAGTGCTTGCTGAGTTGACTTTAGTACCAGATCATTTGTGAGCCTTTCAAGTTACGCTGTATCATGTACTACCTTTATACCACACCTTGGCCAGTAGCCATCTGTGACTAAGGATGGGGAAGGTGAAAACACTGTTATAATCACTCATGGTGCTACAGGCTGAACTGCCACAACACAAAAATTTATGAGGCCCTGATTCTGAGATTCACATGTTTACTGGACACTCTGCTGGAAAGTGAATTTACAGTATTTATTTATTTAATGCTTGCTAACTGGGTAAGTGAGCTAGTATGAGAACCCTTTTTATGCATGACCCAGGCTGGACAGGCAAATACAAGAAACAGACAAATATAAAAGCATAGCACATTTAAAATCATATAAGCAAGCAAAACATATGGCAGTAATATGTGGTCTAATAAGCAAATTGTGAGTGTTTGTAAATGTATAAAGGAGTAAACACTTGTGAAGTAACTTACTGTAACACAGGGGGAAAGTGAGCCTGCCCCCAAGTTTAACCCAATGGAGTACTTAGGATGTCATAAAAAAGATTAGTGGCTGAAGGGTCACTGAAGAGAGGGGAAGAGAAGGGAGTCATTGGCCTGCGTTGCCAAAGCAATTACATTTGTTTTCAGTGGTGAGATGGGAGCAAAAGGCTTTCTTAAATACAAAGTGGCTGTCAATCTGTTAGATATCTTCTGGCAGGGAGTTTCAGCATGCTGGACAATTTTCCATAAGGACTTTTTACAGGTAGCAAGTTCAAAGGGAGGTCTGTTAAGCTGGCTGGAGTCAGTGTCAGAGAAGGAGTAGGGAGTGTACTTACCAGAACTTAATGAGAAGGGACGGGCGGTATTTCCATGTCTGAAGGTAACTTAGTTTAACGACAAGCAGCCGTACCATTAAAGGACAGCCATTTACATTTAGAATGGTTTTCATTATAGTCAGACACATGAATAAATCTAAGATTTTTTTTCTTTTTTCTTTTTTATACGGAGCACCTAGGAATATCCGAGACTCCAAACTTGCTCAAACACACTTGTGCACCTCTGAAGCCTAACAACATCCAGGGCCCCAATTCTAAGACTGAAAAAGCATGGTCACACACCATCAGGTAAGCTCAGCACCCCTAAAACTTACAAGGCCCAGAATTCAAAGACCCAAATCTTGCCAGAACAGCCTTGTACAGTTCACAGAAGTAACCACGTCACTAGTGACATGAAAAGCATACCAATGTGCCATTTATAAATGCCCTAGAGAAGTAAATACCCACGTTAACAGATGCATCTAATACATATGTGCATGGTTACTGCTTTCTACACAATCGTCTGACAATTAATAACAAACTCCCAGCTCTATGGAAAATAAAAACAGAAATCTGACTGGACATTTTCAGACTTCTAATACATCAGCAGTTCGTCTACCAGTTAATGCACAAACTATACCCACACTATTAGCATATCTAATGATAGCAACAGGAGACTCTAAATGCGTTGCTGCAGTAACTTTTCAGTAAATGACAATCTCTGTCACATCCTGTTACTGGAATCCTAACTTGGATACTTACTAATACAAAGTAAACAGAATGGTGTTACTAGGAATTTCATATCAAGACCCAGTCTGAGTCTGATACACTGAATGCTTATGTTTTTTTTTTTTTTTTTTGTTTAATGAAAGGTACCTCCCTGGAAATGACTGGAATGTGACAATAACTTGACCAAGGTTATTAATTCCATCAGTGCTCCTGTAGGCCACAGGAGAGATTTCCTGCTAAACAGAGATTACACAAGAGGGTTGCATCCTACAATATCTGGACTATAATTCCATTTAAAATCTCCCATAAAACACAAACACACAAGCAATAATTAAAGAAACAATTCATTTGTATTTTCCCATGTTTGCTCAGTAAAGAATCAGTTTGCGATGGTTTGTATATACCATCGATTCCATTTAATTCTGGCTGAAGTTGTATAAATAGTACTAAATTTCATGGAAACTTTGTTTTATATTTCAACTGTAATTTAAAAACTATGAAAAATTCTCTGTTTTATGACAAAAACAGACACTTTTGCAACGGAGTGTGGGGAATGTTCTTTGCATGGGGACAGAGGGAGTACAGTGGGACTTGACCTCATGCAAAGAGAGACAGAAGTGTACTTTCTACTGGCATTCAGTTTAAAAATTGGTGCTAGATTTACATGAGTTCTGTTGTATAATCAGAGCGTCAGTGACCAAAAATTAAAACACAGTAGTACAACACAGCCATCTAAGAAAAAGAACCAAGTCAGATACATAATAAAGTCCTAAACTTGGGTTACATGGTAAAGGTGAGGAAAAAGAAATGCAGGAAACAAGATCATCAAGAGACAACAAGGGCAGCAAATACACAGACTGACAATACTATAAAAACAAGGTGCTCATCTCTACCTCCACGTGTTGAAGGATGACACTGCAAAAGGCCAGACATCTTTCTTTATGGTGACAGTGACACCCATAGCAGGTGGCAGTGCAGTAATGTACACTAATTCTGATGGTCACTTTTGCAAGTGAGTAACCAGGCTCTGTGTCAAATACAATTGCTCCCAGTTGGCTAAACTGTCCTTGTGCATGTAACATAGTTATGGGCCGAGAGGACATGAGCATCATCATCTCATGTCAGTGATGGTAGCCCTTATTTTCCATTTGTGGACATATGCACATGCTGATAGTAGCCAGTAAGAGTCCCTTGTGGTGATTAGTGGCTCAAAACAGAAATTGGGGGCAGGGTTACACTACATAATATAGCAATAGCCACAGAGTACACCCATACCCTAAATGAGGCAAGTTGCTAAAAGTTGGCAGGGTACATCCTGTAACAGCCTCGGTCTGGGTGTGAAGCCAGACATTCAGGCCATAGGGATGAGGGCACTTGATCTCTCTTCAGCAGATGGATGTCTGGGCACAGACAGGAACACTCCTCCATGCATATCTCACAGCCTCCTTCAATCTAAATGACAGCATTAATAATGATGGTACAGATGGTAAAGCCCCTATACAAACAAGGGGGGGTTGAGGAGCTTTGGACTCTACAGAAAATCAACTTTTGAATTCTGCTGCAAAATTCTGAGATCTGTTTTCAAGTCGATTTGAAGACCTGAAACTCGTGATCATTACATGAAACCCTTGTCCTGATTAATGCCAAATAGTAGCCCTGGGATAAAGAAGCACTATATCCAGCACACACTGCCAACAAAATGCTGCAAGGGAGCACATGTGGACAGCCAACGTTATGTTCTCTTGTGTAAGTGGTTATGATCACACAAACAAATCCTCTTACCAATAACATGATGGCTTACACAGCTGCCTGAACCTCTGGTTTGCTCCCCCTTTACATACAATGGATGAAGGAAGAATCAAAGATCTAAACGGAGGAGGGGTGCTCTACACAGTTAGCAGCATGAAGTCACATGTGAGACAGGAAGCTCACAAACAGATTAAAAAATCTGGGAATGTTGTACAGAATGAGAACAGGGAAAGGCTGTGTCCCACCTACACAGACTACTTCCTGCTAGTGAAGCGGCATGCTGCTTTGATTGCTACAAGCAGTGCAAAAACATCAAGTTTTCATTCTGTGAAAAGAGAAACGGATTCAGAGGGACCTGATAAAAAGGACAAGTTTCCACAGTTAATACGCCATCTGCCCAAATTAGCAATCTCACCTAGTTAGTAAAGAAGGATGTTGCTAGCAGCAAGCATGATTCATTTTTAAAAAGCATTTCAAACTAAGAAAACTTTACATTAGCTGACAGAGTAGTGCACTTTAAACTGTTTAGCAAGATACAGGATTTCATTATAACAGACTTTTCAGACTCAGGACAGGAGTGTGACTCTAATTTTAACATTTCATATCCAATAATAGGGACAAAAATAAAATGATCAACAGTTGCTGGTAACAAACAGTGTACACAGCAGACATCTACGAAGAGATTGTAGGGAATTCAATATAAGTGGAAATGAGCTAGAATTATGATGCAATATATACAACGAGGAACGAGCACAAAAAAGTGAAAAGGAGATGTAGAAAGAGAAAATCAACATCAGCATCAGTAGTCTTGCTGTCTGACCCCCAATGTATTCTGGAAAATGCTTGGTTGTAGTGCCTTTCCTACAGAGTTTGCAGACTAAGCCACTGTCCATATATGCATTTTCCAGATCTTCACTTTCTTGCCACATTATGAACATATACTATCAGGTCAAATAGCAACAAGTGTCCAGTGTGTGTGTGACTGCCTCTCAGACTTGGCATGCAAATGTGGCACATGTGTGACAAAACAAGCAGCTCACCTTTGATGCAGGAAGATCAGAGGGCTGTGAGTTCTATCCTCCACAGCAACTGCTTATGCAGTTCAGTGCAAAGTTTGGGGTAGCTGCTCTCTCAAGGCACTATCCTTCAAATAAGACAATAAACTGGGGTCCCATCTACCACAGCTAATGGTACAGAAGGTGGATGTAAAAGATCCTATGGTATTTATCAAGAAGAATGGAAGATTTCATGTTCCATAGTCAGTATAAATACTACCGCATACCTTCTCTGGAAATAAGCCACACCTAGTACTAGTAAACCCAGTCATTCAATCAACATATCAGTATATAAAAAAATAAATGAGTGCTGGATTTGGATCTTGCTTTGTGACTATTACTTGCCAGAGTAGTCTCCACCCCCTCTGTAACCTTCAACTGGATAAAATGTACACAGAAAAAGGATGGATGGATGCAAAGTGCATTTTAATAGAATGTACTGCCATTACAGTGTAGGTTCTCCTAACCTCTATGAGGGGACTTCAAAATATGTACACAAAGGAAACAGCGAAAGTGTGCAAACATAGGGCAGTGTACAGAAAGTGTGCAAACATGGGGCAGTGACTGTACAGAAAGTGTGCAAACGTGGGGCAGTGTACAGAAAGTGTGCAAACATGGGGCAGTGTACAGTCAAATGTAGCAGCAGAAAGATAGCAAACATGGGGCAGTGTACAGTCAAATGTAGCAGCAGAAAGATAGCAAACGTGGGGCAGTGTACAGTCAAATGTAGCAGCAGAAAGATAGCAAACGTGGGGCAGTGTACAGTCAAATGTAGCAGCAGAAAGATAGCAAACGTGGGGCAGTGTACAGTCAAATGTAGCAGCAGAAAGATAGCAAACGTGGGGCAGTGTACAGTCAAATGTAGCAGCAGAAAGACAGCAAACATGGGGCAGTGTACAGTCAAGTGTACCAGCAGAAAGATAGCAAACATGGGGCAGTGTACAGTCAAATGTAGCAGCAGAAAGATAGCAAACGTGGGGCAGTGTACAGTCAAATGTAGCAGCAGAAAGACAGCAAACATGGGTCAGTGTACAGTCAAGTGTACCAGCAGAAAGATAGCAAACATGGGGCAGTGTACAGTCAAATGTAGCAGCAGAAAGATAGCAAACATGGGGCAGTGTGCAGTCAAATGTAGCAGCAGAAAGATAGCAAACATGGGGCAGTGTACAGTCAAATGTAGCAGCAGAAAGATAGCAAACATGGGGCAGTGTACAGTCAAGTGTACCAGCAGAAAGATAGCAAACATGGGGCAGTGTACAGTCAAATGTAGCAGCAGAAAGACAGCCAACATGGGGCAGTGTACAGTCAAGTGTACCAGCAGAAAGATAGCAAACATGGGGCAGTGTACAGTCAAATGTAGCAGCAGAAAGATAGCAAACATGGGGCAGTGTACAATCAAATGTAGCAGCAGAAAGATAGCAAACGTGGGGCAGTGTACAGTCAAATGTAGCAGCAGAAAGATGGCAAACGTGGGGCAGTGTACAGTCAAATGTAGCAGCAGAAAGATAGCAAACGTGGGGCAGTGTACAGTCAAATGTAGCAGCAGAAAGATAGCAAATGTGGGGCAGTGTACAGTCAAATGTAGCAGCAGAAAGATAGCAAACGTGGGGCAGTGTACAGTCAAATGTAGCAGCAGAAAGATAGAAAATGTGGGGCAGTGTACAGTCAAATGTAGCAGCAGAAAGATAGCAAACGTAGGGCAGTGTACAGTCAAATGTAGCAGCAGAAAGATAGCAAATGTAGGGCAGTGTACAGTCAAATGTAGCAGCAGAAAGAAAAATATCATCATCTTGGCTTAGTGCAACTGATCCATTTACTTCCTAAACAGGAACTAGTAAAAAGAAAAAATACTCAAAGTGTTTTGTTACACCTACGAGGAAAATATACAAAACATACTCGAAGTGTTTTGCTCCTCCTGTATAACTCACGTTTTGTATCACAATACGTGCTGCAGGAAGCAGTAATTAGGATTTTTATTCTAACTCTGTACTGAGTGGCGTTCGAAAGACATGCGTGAATGGGTGTGCCTTCGTTGAAGGTTGGGCATCGGGCTGGCACCTCTGCACCATAAAAATCGACTGCCAATCATTAGCGGACCAGAGTTCCGCTGTGGCGACCCCTAACCGGGAAAAGCCGAAAGAAGAAGATGATTCTAACGCTGTATTTTTTTAATCCACAATGAAAAAAACAAAGGCAGAAGCCCTTTCAAATTTGTTTTACCCACACTTGTGTTACTGAGGTGCAAGGGCAATCTTTAACCTCACTGACATCAGCTTTGGGAAAAATGCAGGATGTGCCCATAAACTTTACTGAACTATTACTGCACACATGTACACACTTCCATTACAGTCTATGAAGCCGTGCTGACATGACACCACCAGTGAAAAAAATTAATTTGGTCCATAATTTCAAAAACGGTTTGGGCTCTGGCAAACTGCATAGTGGCACTTAATTCACCAGATGCTGCAATGCAGTACCTCAGTGCAACGAAACACAAGTTTTCTAGGATATCTGTGGGATCTGTAGCCATGAGGTGAACTGCACTTTAATGAAAGGAAATACTGTTGCACTTTTCTTTCAATAGTTTTCAACAGTGTAAGCCAACACTGGATTTTCTTTTCTCACTTATAACAATTTGTCTGGGTTGACTCACTAAATCCTTAGCTACTCTCAGCCAAGGAACATTTACTTGACCCAATTGCAACTGCTGCCAGCTGTCACCCACAGGACATTGGTCATGAATGATGTGGACAGCTACATCAGAGCCACCTGTGGCTTACAGTCATAACCTGACTAATTTGCTACGGTAATTTGCTTGGGTAAGCCCTATTACACACCATTATGTATAGAGTTTCCGTTAAATAACTATATATAAATACATACTTTGTTGCATGTTTCTGGTGACCTGAAATCACAGTTTAGCAATTTCCTGTGAATTATTTATAGCATTGATAGTTCAGCTCACCAGTGAGCATTAAGTCACTGAACAGTCCTTTGCACACCATACCATACTGCTCCTAAAATATTCAATACAGGCAAGTTATTAAAAAAAAAATGAAACATATGTTTGTGTGAGAAACCTGAGAATGGATCTGAAACGTTAGACTGCATAGCGTGCATTTCTACGCCACAACTTGCAGCTAGCTCATGTGAACATACATAAATCCTGATGAAGTAGCAGGTACAATTGATCAAATGCAGAAGAGCATTGCTTTTGTTCATACTAAGATGCTCTTCTTCCACAATTTTTTCTCCCTATCTCCGGTACCTTTGGACCTCTCTCTCAGAACACTTACATTTCAACAATGCATTTTCAGACTAGCTTAAATCTGCGGTACACAGGGATGGAGGCCTTACTGCAAATGATGTGATGGGGGGTTAATTAAAAGCCCGGCTACTAAAGGAACCAGCGAGTTAGGGGCAGGAATGAAGGGGCATGTCTGCTCACCTCTCGTCGAAGGTGGGGAGGACAGTGGGAACATCAAAACCAAAGAGGAAATGTAACCCCCCCCCCCGGAGATTAGGGAAACCACTTCCTGTGCTTCAAGGGAGGTGCATCAGGCTCCTTGCTCGCAACAACCCTTGTGGAAGTGACAGAAGACCACTGCAAACAGCCTATTTTATATCCCTCTTCAGCTCCACAAGCCAGGCACTATCAGGAGAACATATGGCAAAGACAAAAACTCTCACATCTCCCCTAACGGCTGTCTAAATAATGGTCTCTCAGTTGACCCTTGCACAACTGATAGGGATCAAATGAGCCAACTGGCCAGGGAACGTGCTGATGATCGAAAGGAAGCATGAGCAAAGAGCAATTAAAAACCACACAATGTATGTCAGAGCACTACTGTCACCTCTGTGCAATCATATTTCTTCTCATTTTTAAAATGTTATCCATTCTTCTGCACTCCACTGTCATAACTCCATTTCTCAGTCATCAATCTGATCTTTGACTGACTGACTGCTTATTGAATGTTATATAGTTTAACTTTCAGTTTCAACACCTTTAGTAACTTTATTACAAATGAAACAGCAAAGGTAAAAATAGTGTACTTCTGATTACTGGTGAAGTACTTTGAACTTCAGCATTTTAATAAACATATGTATATGTAATCTCTGATGAATTAAGTGTCACAATGGTTTCTCTGTCCTGCTACTCCTAATATTTTGGGTCCTTTTTGTAGTGGAACAAAGAAACAACTTCATAAACCTTTTAGTAAACTACAGCTTAATTAAAATCTATGAATTCCCTGGTGGCATCAAGGTTTGGCTTGATGTGTGGTGTATCCACATATTTTAATGAAGGCACCCTGCACGTATGCAGAGATGCATGATCATGAGTACACTGCCATAACGCTACCTTGACATTACTGGTCACAAAGATCAGAACACATTGGGGAAGGGAACATGAAGACATGAGAGTAAAATGCATCAAGGCACTATACGCAATGGATGCCGTGGTGCAAAAAGCAAGTACTCAGTCTCCCAGAAAACACGGAAGTTTAACAACGCAGTAAACCCAAGTCATATCACACACATTCACATCCTCGTCTCCTCTCTTCTAATACATACATCTCCGACAATCAGACTTTCTTCATATTCAGTTTTCACTTCCTATTTCTTGGTACCCCTTTGCCAAACACCCATCCAATATGATATGCTTCTCCTAATACAGTCTCCAAAAGAAAATACAGTTTTTCAAAGCAGACTTCAGCAGTACCTTATAAAAATGAACAACAAACATGGGCACATCTAAACTGCACCCTAGCATTCTGCTGACATTTGCTACTGTCCCCTGCAACTACATTGGATAATTCAACAACACAGGGTTTATTTTAATTTTCTTCTGTACATTCCAGTTGATCTAAAGAAGCCGTATCAGGTCATGGAGAATCCTTGGCTCCACCCATCATTAACCACTTTGACTGTCATGGCATCACTGAATAAGCCAACCTAACTAGGTCCACCTACATGCTAAATGGTATCAGTGTTCCACCAAACCTGACCACAGCCCTGTTCTGCCTAACTTCTATCCTCACGCACCAACCAGGTAAAAATCTCCTGTGCACCTCACCAAGTGATTACGGATTCACTATACAGAATAAACCTAGGAGGTAAAAGGGATGCTTGTAACCGATAAACAAGACAGCCGTGTGTGCAGAACTCTAACGACAGCAAGATTTGACAAAGCATTAAAGGAATAAGGACTTTTCTTCTTGTTGAAATTAGCTATATATCCACTGTTACCTAATCAAGGTAAAGTGTTATAATTCTACCACTATGTGGCAGTCAAACAACACATTTACTGTTCTCAACTCCTGTACAATAAGCGTCACTAAAAAGTGTATTCTTTTTCTCGTTTCCACGTGTCAGAGAAACAGAACACCAGTGGGCACCATAGCTATGTCTCATTTTAAAAATAGTTACCAATTTTCCCATATAATCCTGAAAAGTCTAGTCACTGGACCTGTGCCATATATTTTGCAGGTGTGATGTAAAGTAGGATGTGTCAGTTAAGCAGAAAAAGGAGAGAAACTGTCAGCACTGTATATGATTTGGATACCATCATAATGTACGTGGAATAACAAAAAAACACATACAAAACTTATGTCTGCAACAGCCATTTTATGTACGAGGTTTCTTTTTGACTTGGGAGGGATACTAGTCAAAATGCTTGGCTAGGCACAAAACCACAGTCTTTTAATCTGCAACTGCTGTAAAGAAACTCGCCAAATAACAAGGTTTCTGTGAAATTCTGCAGGGTGGACAGCTTTAACTAATAACTTCCAGACAGTCTGAAAGCATAATTATTAGCTCCCCAAATATCTGAAACTTCTGATCACCAGATCTGAGCACCATCAGGCAATTCAGCAAAAAAGAAATACTTTGCAGTATGGTATTCATTGTTTGGCATTTGTTCTAGTTAGGATCAAGTCAGCTTAACTTGGCACTCAGTACCAAAGAAAAGAAAACCAAAGAAGACTAACAACTAAATGTGTTTGTTCATGCTTGAAACTACTATTCCTTACCAATGTGTCAGGGGTTTAGCTATGATTCCACATCAGCAAGGCAAACTAGCAGAAAAGCAAGGGCAAAGTACACTGAAACCTAGAAATAAATGGAACAAAAGCACTTTAAGGAACGACCTCATATATCATCTGTGGCCATCTTTGTTATCATGATGTAATGACAACAGCCCACATGCATTCATTTTCCCAACAGGATTTATTCAGAATAAGCTCTTTTGTATTACCCAATGTTAACAGTTAAACAACAAAGATGAAAGAAAAAAATGCAAACTAAATAAGAGACCGGCAGTCCCAGACTCAGCACGCAAGCAATGAACTTGGCTGACAAGGCTGTTTTTTTACAATGTTAACAGCAAAGCAATGGCAGCAAGGGAATTGTTAGCCGAGCACAATTGGCACAGCATTGAGAACACATAGCCCTTCTTTTTTGTTTTTTCCTGACCACTCTGTCTTGCTTGGACAGCAGTTCGAAACTGGCAGCTTAATCCTAGTGAGAGATTCATCAGCAAAAACAAACTGCCACTTAAGTCAGACAACCAGTGAGAAGACAACAGCAGACAGACTACTTAATGCATGTTTGCAGAGATTCTAGACTTTCAAAATTGTTATTTGTACACAATTTTCCTTATGCCCAAGAAAACATTTCTAAACATTAACAGTCATTTCAGGAAATGGACATTTGCATCACAATAGACAGAACTATGCCCAAGATAAGCATTCTCAGCCACACCACACACTAGGCAGACTGTTTGCATATGATCCTCACAATTTAAATAACTAATTCACAACAGCATTTTTTTCTGCTTGGAGATGACAAAATGCAGAATAAAATAGGTTTGCACACTTCCTGGAAAATGATCACCAAAGCCCGGGTAATTCTTGCCAAAATACAGCACAAAAAACCTGGCACTTTGCAAGGACTGGAATTGAACACTCAAATCCATGAATGCAGAATCTGTAACTTGCCTGACAGCTGCACGTGTCCAACAAAACATCTCGAAAGTTTGGCAATCACAAACCATTCACGAAATGATGACACAGCCTGGCGACTATAAACCTTTAAAAAATACTTAACCTGATGTTCACAATAAATGTGCCTAACAATCAATCATACAACCAGTATCTCACTCTAGATTAAATGAGAGCAACAGAAACCCTTCTACGATGCTTCCTGTTACTCAGAGTAAAAGGGCACGCACTGCCTTGAGCTGTCAGTTAATGTCACTGTTACATGAGTACTTTGGACATGAAACAAAAAAATATTAATGCCCTAAGTGAAACTATTACCCACTTTTGCATTTTAGACCTTACCCTGAAACTTTTACTAAGGAATCATAAGAGAAAATTTTACATGATTACATTCCGGTTGTCCTACATGCTCGAAGGCCTCAATGGTTGCTGCAGTGAAAGGCAAAATAAGTGGCCTTGTATCAAAACAGAACAGCATGAAAGTTTAGTGAAATAAAGGAGGATGTGGAGTAAAAGTTGATGCAGTGGGAAAAACGAGCTGGCCTACATTCAAACGGAAGTGAATAAAGTAAGATAAAGAAAAATAATTCAAATGGAGTTGGTGTGTTTTTACTGGCAGGGTACTCAAAGCAGAGTTACAGGGCCTCTACTTGTATTCCTGTCATCAGGTTTCTATAAACTGATCTGCCAGTGCTTCAGGAATCCCAGAGTGCTGAAGACATTCTTCTATATCTCACAGGCAAGACTGCAACGGCAAACAGTCCAGACGTTAAGTCACTTGTTCAACTTCTGAGACAAAAACAAAGGTGGTGGAGTACATTTTCATATCATTTTTGCTCATGTGCCTGTTGATCAAGTCTCGCCTTGATTAAACATCGCACTGTCCTGGGGGGCATCATTCTATTTTAAGGCCCAATCTCACCCCTGAAGGCGAGGTAAGCACCAACATCAATCCAAGGACTGCATATGCCCCTAGCCCATTCATACATGCTTCCCTACATGCCATACGATCCCTGCACCCATTCACAGCATCATGATGGAGTGCTCTCTAGTGTAGGCCCTTGTCACAGCAGTAGTGCGAGCCATTTGGAAACCATAATCCCCCCACTATCACCAGGATTAACACAACACATCCTCCTGCCTGTCCAATCAGAGATCTATCCCTTTACTATTTCAAACATACAGTACCATTCGGCAAAGCTATTCTGCAAAACAAAACAAAAAAAAGCAATTACAGATAGCATCAATGCCAAGGCCAGCATTCACAGATGTCTAACTCAATATACTCTGAGCAAATCTGAAAGTAATAATGACTGGGTTTTTTGTCAGTGATAGATAAATTCAAGGAGAAATGTATTGTAAGCCAATCCCACTTAAGCAGCTTTTTACACTGTTTCTCAGTTATAAAAGTAATGCAACATGTTTTTGAGGTCACTTTCATTGGCTACTATTCTGGAGCACTACAGTGTCTTAATATGTCAGCCACTCAGCTCCGAGAGGTTCAATCCTACCAAGCTATGCTCACTGGCTGCACAGAGTTTTGCATGTTCTTCCAGTATCTGTCTTGCTTTCCTCTGGTCACTCCAGTTTCCTGCCACCACAGAAAGGCATGCTGGTTGGTTTACTGGCCGTGTGTGTGTGTGTGTGTACACGTCTATATATATATATACATACACACACACACACACTATATATATATATATATATATATATATATATATATATATACATACACATACACATACATATATATATATAATATATATATATATATATATATATACACACATACACACACACACATACATATATATATATATATATATATATATATATATATACACACACACACACACACACACACACACATATATATATATATATATATACACACACACACACACACACATATATATATATATATATATATATATATATATATATATATATACACACACACACACATATATATATATATATATATATATATGTATGTATTTGTGTATATGATTATACAACACATCATCAGTATACACAAGTATTAAATCGCACTGATCAGAGTTCAGGAATTTGACAAAAACAGCACTTGGTATTAACCAAGTCCATCCCATGTACTTACCTAGCCATACAAGCTGCCAAACAAACTGCCATGTGATAAAGTGTCAGAAGACCATATACATCTGTATACAGTTTTTTATATATATGTCAGGGTGCTGATGTGTGTAATGTTGATTAATTTTTTTCAACATTATGCATCGATTAAGTAATTCCATATATATATATATGTATATATATATGTATATATATATATATATATATATATATATACACACACACACACACACACACACACACACACACACATAGTAGTAGACCCATGTATAAACACAGCAATAGGCATAAAACAAATACTTTAATAAGGTAAAATAAGTTACTATTCCACAAATAAAAAGGCAAGTGCTTTCAGGTATAATCCCTTTTTCAAGTCTTAAAACTTCAACAGTTCATGTTCTCTTAAAAAGTGTCCCTTAACCAATCGCATGAAAATGTAAATAAGTCATAGTTTTTCTAAAACTCTACTGGTTATCAAAAAAACTATAGCCAATCATTACATTTACATGCTAAAAAGACTATTCCTTCTTCATTGGTGACTATAAAATCAAATGGCCAATAAAAAACATACAGGCACTTCCAAGTCATTGGTTCTAGTATAAAAGCATAGACCAATAACATATGGAATGTAAATAAGTCATAGTGTTTGTAAAACATCAGAAAAACTGTATCCAATCATAACATTTGCATGCTATAAAGGCTGTTCCTTCTTCACTGGTCATATATAATGAAGATATATGTGTGTATGTACACAGACACACACACACACACACACACACACACACACACACACACACACACACACACACACACACACACACACACACACACACACACGTGTTTGTTTTCTCCAACATTTCAAAACATGCAGTAGGCAGACTGGACACACTAAACTGGCTGTGGGTGTGAGTTCACTCATGTGTGTCTGCATCTGGTATAGAAGAATGACGATCACCCATTGTGGTGTGAATATTGGCTCTAGGTGATGGTCACTGTTGATGTGACACCCTGATCTCATATACACAGTGGGGAAAACAAGTTGATGTCAATGCCAATAAACTAATCTGGTGTAAATAATATTGACATTCAAAATATCTACTCATAAAAATATCTGAATGCAAATACCACGTCCCCCGGAATCTTTTTTAAAGTTTTTTTTGTCTATTCCTTCTAGCATGTCGAGGGATCAGTTGCTAGTGTCCTCTCCTGCTCAGCTGGTGAACCTGGGAATATTGAGGCAATGTTACAATTGCCTCATGTACACAGACAACCCTCTCCTCCTCCCACAAAACACAAATACATGCGAGAGATGCAACTATACGGCCAAACTGGAGGCTGAGCTCTCTCAACATAGGACTGGCAAGACCAGTCAGGAGGAGAAGGTTACCACACACACTATAGACCCAGTCTCACATATTACCATTACAACCTCAAATCATACACATAAACACACAAAGACATACTGGAGGCTCTGATCAAAAATCTACCAAAACAGCAGAGGCCACCAAAGCAGACACCCAAACAACCACCACCTCAGAACACAACACCTGCAACACATAGACCTCACAGTCAGAGTGTCAAACAGTCACAGCCCTTAAGGCCAAACACAATGCCAGACACACTAGTCATTGGTGACTCCATAGTCAGACACACTGACGTCCCGCTCACCAGACTGAGTAAGGAGAAGGTCACAGTAAGCTGCCTGTCGGGCTAGAATCCGCCACATAACGCAAGCACTCAGGTCTCTCAACAGCAGGTACAAATATGATTCAGTCATTGTCCACGCTGGTGTAAACGACCTGAGACGTACCTCCTTGGACTACATGAAAAGAGACATTGAGGAGCTCTCTGATTATGTAGCCCAGACAGGTATGACCCTGACCTTGAGCAGTATCCTACCTTCACCAAGAATGATGCCACAATACAGAGATAAGATGATCAGCTTTAACAATTGGCTTAAACACTGGTGTCATTCAAAGGGGATCCAGTGTCTGTCTGCCTGGGATGACATGCTGGACAAGCCACGCTGCTTCAAGGGACGGCTTGCACCTGTCACCCTGGGATTCCGGATATTGGCAAAGGCTCTTGCCACCCCCATAGTGCCTTTTTAGGCAAGGCTCAAATTCTAAACCTACCACCCTAGAACACAAAAAGGAAAAAACTAAGGGTAATGCTGCTCAATGCCAGAAGTCTAAATCTCAAAATGCACGCACTCGAGGCCCTTCTCAGTATGGAGAACATCGATGTCTGTGCTGTGACAGAAACCTGGTTCAAGGCTCCTGAGAGCACCCCAGCGCTATCAGGTTTTACCTCATATCATGCGTTCCGGCCCCAAAATCTGGACAATACCAAGAAAGGAGGGGTATCCATATTCATCAAGGACACCCACACCTCAAGACTGGTGGCAACGCACGATGCATCGGAGACCATCCAGGTGCAATTAACCATAGGCAAGACTGCTCTGCAAATTGTAGCATGTTACAGGTCACCCTCACAAACTCAGGAACCTCACATGGCCTTCCTGAAAACACTAGAGGGATAAATGTATCACCAAACACCATCATACTAGGTGACTTCAATTACCCTAATATAGACTGGGAACACTACTCAAGCCCAAACACCCTAGCCCAAAAGTTCCTGGAATTCATAAACTCAAATGCCATGGAACAACTAGTCACCATCCCCACAAGAGGAGATAACATACTTGATCTCATCATCACGAACATGGGAGCACAATGTTCAACACCGGAGGTGTACCCCTCACTGGTGAGATCAGACCACAAACTAATCTCGCTGGAGGTCCTCATCCCACCCCACCTGAAATAAAAAGACCACAGTAAAGAACTTCTCAAAAGCCGACTTCACACTTCTAAAGACTAGTGTGGTCTCCTTTAAGGCCCCGAGCCGGCGGAAAACAGTACTCAAGCCGCTGAATCACTTACAAATGCCTTCTACCAGCACCTGCAGGACTGCATGGATAAGGCAATCCCAAGCAAAACAAAGACTCTTTGTACCAAAGGCAAGCGTCCAGTCTGGTGGACCCCAGCCATAAACAAACTCTACAACAAAAGGAGGAAGCTACTACAAGATAGAGCACAATCCTTAAAAGGTAAGACACCCTTGATCACTTTAAGTAAAAAACTAAGAGCTCTCATAAAATCATCCAAAGCAAATTTCGAGAGAAAAATAGCTAAAGACTCAAAAGACAATCATAAGGCCTTCTTTAGCTATGTTAGAAACCTGGGAGGAAACTCCCAGATATGCTCAGAGCTAGTTCAAAATGATGTGAAGATTACTGATCCTACAGACATTGCCAACATACTGGCTGACAGGTTCAGTGCAAACTTCTCCCCAAAAGGAGAGATATCTATACCAAACGATTGCAGCCCCCAAACATCTCCAGCGCCCAAGTGAGAACTGCTCTCTCCAAAGCAAAAACACAGCATCCATGGGACCTGATGGTGTCCCCGGCTGTGTGCTCCATGAACTCAATGAGGAATTAAACCCACAGCTAGGACAGCTGTTTAATCAAAGTCTTACCTCTGGATACGCACTCCAGGAGTGGCGCACTGCAACTGTGGTACCACTTCACAAAGGCGGTGCCTCCACCGACCCTGGAAATTACCGGCCCATTAGCTTGACAAGCCTTATCTGCAAAGCCATGGAGAGGATCATAATGGACCTCATAAATAAAGACATAGGGAATTTGCAGACTTTGGATCCAACCCAGTTTGGCTTTGTCAAAGGCAGATCATGCCTTTTAAACTTGGTTGACTTTTTGAAACAGTCACCAAAGCCATTGATGAGGGAAAGGCAGTCCATACAGCCTACCTCGATCTGGCTAAGGCCTTCGATACAATACCCCATTCGGGTATCATTGAAAAACTCATCAGCTTAAATGTCAACCCATACATCACAAGATGGGTTGCAAACTGGCTGAGTGACAGAACCCACAGGGTCAGAGCTGCTGGCGCCATGTCAGACTCAAAGCCTGTCACAAGTGGTGTCCCACAGGGCTCAGTCCTGGGCCCACTCTTGTTTGGCATCTACTTTTCCAAGTACAAGCAAACACAGGAGGGTTATGGCTGACAAAGTTTGCAGATGACTGCAAACTGGGCCATAGTAGAAAACACATCTGACACAGATATCCTTCAGAAGGGTCTCACAGAAACGGATAACTGGTGCCAGAGCCACGGCCTAAAGTTAAATGCCAAAAATGCATAGTCATACCCTTCGGGAAAAACAAGGTTACCCCTAGCTACCAAATAGGTGGCAATCCACTGAGCACAGAAGAAGTTATCAGGGACCTGGGGACCCAGGTTGATAGTAGTCTGTCATTCGACACCCATGTAGCTAAAGTAGTTAGGAAGACCTTCTACATTGCCCACCTTATCATGAAGGGATTCTCATCTAGATCAAGGGAGGTCATAGTCTCCCTTTACTCATCACTCATCAGACCAATGATTGAGTACAATGCCCCATTCGGAATGTATCTGACCCGACACTTGCAGCAGCTGGAGAGGCCACAAAAGTTCCTCACCAAAAGGATAAAGGGTCTCAAAATCTGTCCTATGCTGCCCGACTGAAAGAACTCCAGCTCTATTCAGTCGCCATCTTGCTCAGAGGTGACCTTTGCCTAACATACAAGGCCATGTCAAACCCAGATTTGATGAATATGCTTCACCTCAAAAAATCTAGATCCATCAGAGCCACAAGGGCGGAGACTTAAACCTTGACACGGCTATTAATAGGACGTGCTGGAGGGATAGATTCATCACCCAAAGACTCCCTATGCTGTGGAACAAAATCCCGGTACATGTGAGGCAGAGCACCTCGCTGGCCTTGTTCAAGAGAAATCTTGACCAATGGATGGGAGATCGCAGATATACCCCAGGGATTACCTCAGTGTCACTGCTCGACAGAGGCACAGCAAAATAATGGGTATAGTTCCCCATACTAAAGGGGTGGCGTAAGCCACAAAATGATGGGCTAGGCTTGTAAATGCCCTCGGGCAGATAGCCTAGTATGAACCTATGAACCTATGAACCTAAATAGCAACAGAAAAGGAGCTCTTTCAAAGCCAATGTTTTGGCAGGGCAGGGGCTAGCCCCCTCCCCCCATTTCACACCTTTGCTATTTAAACATATCAACAAGATTACACTACAGTGGGGAAAGGGCATATATCCTTCCAATCTACTACTCAATTTTTTCAATATTTTGTGGTTTAGATATTTTGAATGTTGACAGCATTATTATTAGAATTAGATCAATTTAACTAGACCCACATACATACATATACAACTCAAGTGAGCACGAGCACACATACATCATCATGCCCTTATGGAATAGGTTGCGGCTGAAAAGGGACCAGTATATACTAGTTTACTTACTCCGGTAACAGATGATTAAAATGAAGAGGCATTATTGTTACGTTACATTTTAAGTTGGGGTGTCTTTCATTACTGAAATAGGCAGAATGCAGATTACTGCCATCTCAGTGACAAACATTCCTATCACAGATGGGTTGGATACTGGTGCAATCACAGTTACAAATCCTCCTCTCACAGGTAGGATTGAGGCCCGTTGTGACCATTGTTAGTGACAGGTTCAAATCTCAAGGATAAAATCTGTCACAAGCAGGATAAAGCTTGCTGTCACCTTAGGTAACACTCTTCTCATGGACAATAACAGATAGTGCTGCTGTCATAGTGACGCACAGTACTCTCACAGGTAGGAAGGAGGCTGGTGACATCATAGTGTTATCCATTCCAATGTCCAACAATATGAAGTTCTGTTATTAAAAACAATGACATGCCCCCCTCTCACCAGCAGCTAGTCACACATTATCCTCTCTGGGCAAAAATGGGCGTCTGGTAGCACTGTAGGTGCTGACATTTTATTCGCCTCTCCTGAGATAAGGAAATGTGTTTTACACAGAAGGTGGTAGGGCTACCTACGTAAGGTAGCATCATTTCAAAACTGACTTTTTTCAAGTTTGTTTTTCTGCACGGGACAATCCTTTGTAGAGAGGGCTCCGACTCCACACCCTCTAACACATATATACCAACTCTGGGGTTTCTGCTCCTCAAGGTAAGGACTAAAAAAACGAAACTTTAAATTATACCAACTTACAATTATTGGCTTCAGAATTACAATGGAGACCCAGGTGAGGATTTAATAGTATACTGTAGGCATCGGAATAATTTAAGGATGTCTATGATGGACAGAAGACAAAATGAGGAAGAGGTAAGTGGGGTACAGCTGCATATAGACTAAATTCAGCATTTACAGGTTAACCTGAGGCATAACTGTAGTTTTACATTAAAAGACATTTACGATCCATTTCAAATAATCAGAGAGAGGAAAATTACTAACATTAGAACAAAGCCAGCCTCAACCATGGGCCAAATAGGTGGATTCCTATGATGTCATGCTTGGAGAAGCACTCTTTCCAATTTATTTAATTTTTAAGAGCAAACATATATGTAAATTCTTTCCTCTAAAAATATATAGATAAAATGGGGCACCCTGCTAGACCAAAACACACCCAACATGACAGGCACCCCCAGAGGGGAGGAGTTTCACTTGACTTGACCTTTCAAAGTCAAGCAACTTCACATTAGGCTTGACTGTTACAAGGGCGCAGAGACCTCGACGTTCATATAGTAAGCATGAAGCCATGGGTACTGCAGGGTGGGTCTGCAGCAATATGATGCATTTTTTTTAATAAAGCTTTAAATTTCTAATGCTATAAGGTTAAACTCAGGCAGGTGCATACTTCAAATATTTCCACTTTTTGTTTGTATCACTGTTTTAATAAAATCTTCTTGTTCAGATTCTTTGCAATTTTTAGTTTATTTCACATTTTTTTTAAAGGCAAGTGGCACTAAACTTATGGTAATGGCACACAAATCTTCAAGATTCTAAATCTTGGCCAATGGCTTCCCTTAAGGAAAGCACACATACTTCCTCAAGAGTAGTCAATGCAATAGTGTCAACCTCATCTTCTGACAATGACTCTTACACTTAATAAATCAAACAGTCCTGGTAAAACTAGGGCCGGAGACCTAAATCTACTCCAACAAATACAAATACTAGGAAAAAGGATAGATTTGTTGCACAGCACCTACTTGTTTCCAGGAACAATTTCCTTCGCCAAATTAAGCAGCGTGACACACTGACTTGAAAAAAAATGGACAACTGGATGGGTATTCACAAATTTGACTCTAGTATGATGGCCTTGCCTCCTTAAAAAGAGGGGCATGGCCTAAGGCTGGAGTATTGGCAAAGCAGAAATGACCTCTTGGCTCAGTTGCCTTGTAGCTGATGATCTGAGCAAATAATGGATGGTTTAAAAACAAAACTGAAAGCACATTTTCAGAAAGGGGTTACTGGTATGTGTGTTTCCAGGGCACAGGTTAATAACATGTACTACATGTCCTAACTTTGACTGCATACATGATATGTCAAGGTTGCCTTGGTGATTTTAAAGTAACTCATCATATAAATAACCCACTTAACATGTAAATAACAGTTTTGAATACAACAGCAGTATGAGTATTTGTTCACTAACATCTTTCTTGTTTTGCGCACACAAGGCGTCCTCAGATCTTTACTGTACATTATTATTTGAATCTTACTATAACTTAATTGTGCTCATTGTGAGCCTGGGTCATGAATGACAGTTCTAATGACAGGTTTTCTTACCTGGTTATCAAACTGCAATCAGTCACTCAAACAAATATAGTGGACGGTATTTTTTTGTGTTTTACAGTTGGTTTCAAAATGTTTGCACACAGTTGTCCATACATTATACCAACCAGTTGACTGTGTTCTAAAATCAGACATCTCAAATGTACCTATTTTGGAGTCATATACCTTTCTTTAGACTTGATTTACCCTTTTACATGATTTTTTTTGCATCCCCCATAACACATTGTTTTTAAGCTGTTTAGTACACAGGACAATAGACTTAAAACTAGAGGACCCACATTACATGCCTTTTTAAAAGCAAAAATAAATGAATTTATTAAGTAGAATTTTAAAATATTAATCATTTAAATCTACAGATTGTATGTTTCTTTGTTAACGTGCTTACATTTGTGTACCAGTTTTCTAACTTTTTTTTACTTTTGAGTAGTATTCCACAATCCTACTGGGAATGGGAAGAGTTCTGTGCTACTTGGTATTCACATTGTATGCTAATTAAGTAAATGGACTGTTTGACTAGATAGACACTTTTTAAGAGTCTGTGAACCTATTTAATGTCTGCAGGGTTAACGTGTATGCCCCAAACCACAACTGATTATTTTTACATTTTGCAAGCTCTTCTTTGTCATGCATAATCATAAACCTAGCCATACAAAACTACCCAATCGTGTCCCTACATATCATGGGCATTTATTATGAGGTGGTATGTACCATGGGCATTTACTATGAGGGGGGTATGTTAGTAAGTTTCTATAGGATATGTTGGGGGGGGGGTAAGTTAGTTTGGGCATATTTAATGCCTGCCTCTGTCTAATCAGAGACATGGGGGCCAGACCCAGGAGTGAATTTCCAATTTCCCATCCATTGGTCAAGGTTATACTTTAATAGGGTTAGGGATGGACTCTGCTTCACACAGATTCCAGACTGTGGGGGTGCTGTGAGACACATCTGTCTTCCTAACATGTCCCATTTATGTCCCAAACAAAATGTACATCTTTAAATCTAGTGGTTCTGATACTGTTCATTTGCGGATGGGTAAAAGTTCCATCAGAGATAGATCCAAGGATGCCTTCTACACCATGCCTAATGAACATACATGACATGTATCACTTGTAGAAGTACATATCATGAAGTGTGAAGTCTACACATGTAAAGTAATTATCTAACTCCACATTTTATTTTTAGCATATGCAGGAAAGTACGATTAGAACCCACCTCCCTAGAAATGTTGACAACCATTAGCCAATCACATAAGTATTACACCACCACTCCACGCAGTCCATCTCAGTTAACGAAAAATTTTCAACTTCTCTGTAGTACCACAGGTTACTTGTCACCTCTTCTGGCCAAACTCTACTGTTTCCTAGATTCACAGATGCCTGCCTCACATGGATTGGCTGAGCTGACAGCTTGTTGTCTATTTATACAAAAATGTGTGTCCATCTGTATGATTACAAGGGATGGAAGTACAAATGGGACTTTTTACAGTTATCAAACATTCCTGACTGAATTCCTCCTAATACAACTCAGTGAATGCACAAGACACACACACACCTAATTTTAGTAAAACTGCCGAATAAACAGTTCAATAATGACGTGGCTGAGAAAGTAAACACAAACACGGTGCACATCAACATTTAATCAGTGTAAGGATACAGGGAATGGATGAAATGCATTCAACCACAACAGGCAGGTTAGCTAACCAATGGGTGGCAAAAGTTACAGCACTGCTGGGATCACATGACAATAGGCTTGCCTGTCCTATCAGTCACAGCATTTAATTCATGAATGCTACTTTATGCATCTGAAAATGTTAATAAAGCAACGTTCCAGAAAAGCCAATAAAAAGTTTAAATCAGAGGGCAGCACACGGGAATGGAATATGTAATGAGACTTAACAAACCTTAAAATTAAATATTTTAATAAGTGAAGTTTTAGTGCATGTCACAAGCTGCTTACAGCACAAACAATGAGATACAAGGCAAAAGTAGGCATCAACTTGTCAACACCAATAAAGCATATTATGTACAGTGCACTGGTGTGAAAATATAAGGCTGTCAAAATGCAGCTATCAGCAAATGCAACATCTATACTCGTCTATCAAGAGCAGAACTGAAATGGCTACATTAATTACAAAAGCAGGAAAAGAAGTACATAAGGTGCAATCAATGCAAATCCATGGATACTTCTGAAATGAGTAATGTGACACCCAGCCAGTGTTGTGTATTAGAGGGTAAAGGCCTGCCCTGATGATGGGGGCACTGGGGGTATGCACGAAAGAATGAAGCAGATGGGGAACCAGAAAAAAAAAGAATAGCTTATAACTTGACACACTGGACAGTTCACATAATTAATGGATATATAATCCATCATTAGCAGGAGCAATCTGATCAGAGTAAATACAAATCAGGAAAAAAAATAATCAAAGTCACCCCAATTAGGAAAATTTAAAACAAAAGAACCTGGATGCAGAGTCTGCGTGCTTGGTCTGATTTTGTGACAAGGGGCAGAGTTTTAGGATAGGTCCAGGCTGCAGAGGCTGTACCCTTCTTAGGAGGTCCAGGCTGCAGAATCTGTACCCTTCTTAGGAGGTCACATAGAAAGTCAGTAGGGAGGTAGAGCTCTACAGCAAGGTTCATCCACAACCTGTACTTTCTTCACAGAGAGAAATTAGTTATGTAAGTGAAACCAATAAAAAAGGACTCTTAGTACATGGCCAGTCTGCAAGGTATGTGCCTCTTCTGGGAATGTCAGTCATATACAATAAAATGTTAAGTAAAATTTCAACTTTACATCTTGCATGATATATAATAAGAAGATGTTAAGTGAAAAGTCCACCTTGAGAATAATTTTTATTTCAGAGTCACTGTCCCCTCGACTCTGCTGAAAACAGCTCGCTTGCATGCCCATCTAATGCACTTCAGGTAAGGGCAGAGTAGAACAAATGATCAAGTGTTCTTTGTTCGACAGGTGGATTGTTGATTATAACCAGTCAACTCCTATCTAGTCAATGACGAAAATTCTATGAGAACATTACTTGCCTCCCAGCAGGACCCAGGGTAGAACCTTGTACTGGCGATTTCAGAGTTTGTGAGATGCCAGAATGAGACTGATGCTGTAAGAGCAAAAAAGGTGCAATTTGACCTTTAAATTCAAGCCAGGAAGACATTATCCAGGTGACCACCAGGACTTTTCTATACTGTAGCCTGACAACACAACCTCCAAAAGACCCCTTTAGTGACACACACGTGTTTCGCTGCAAGAGACGACTGTGGCTACAGTACTGATGCATAGTCTCATGTGGCAGGCTCTTCTCAGCCCTTATGCTGGATGCCTGCCTTTGCTGGGTGTTGGGGACGTCATGCTTTTTTCCCTCTGTACATACAAGCTGACACTGGCCACTCTCTTCCTCTGAAGACAAACTAGTTTTACAAATATTTCAGGAAATACAAGCAGCAGTAATACAGGATTGATGTCAGACACCAAGTTAGGTATGGACACAGCATACCTCTCAAATGTACAGATTTTCACAGAATGTCTACATTTTTTCCTCATATTTTTTGGTCTGCTCCTCATAAAATGTGTGGTTTTCTAGCAAATCACAGAGGATTGAAGTCACTAAATAACATGCATTATAGTTTCAGACTTCATTTCCTTCAGAAAAATGCATGCTAGAAATTCTGTTATTCTAGTTTTCAAGTTTATAAGAGCAATATTTAAAATCTGTCTCTGTTTTCGGACCTTTGCCACCCAATATTTTAGCCTTTGTCCAGATTTCTTGAGCTAAGAGGCTGACAGCTAGCACAGGCATTTCAGAAGAGACATGAGTACATATTTCCATGCCAAGCAACAAGTCACACAGGAATAATACAGACACTGTGTTAGTATACTAGTAAAGGGCAGCTAGAAATGAACCCCATACTCTGTTTAAAATATCATGGGTAAAGTGAAAGGACTCAGAGGTATAGCTAGCCATAAGCCACGGCATATACATTTTAAAATTATATTAACTTTGGAACAAGGTGTACTACAATTTAAACAAAAAAGCCTTTGTATGTTTACCATGATGTATGGCTATATGGTTATATAGTAGGTTAAATGGGAGTTTTTCAGAATTCCTTTGTTTTCAGAACATGAAAGGTATCCTGTCCAGGGTTGGATGAAATAGATTTTGGAGAGGGTATCTAACCTCTGGCTATGTCCTGTTTAGAGTGATATACTCAGGGACAAGGGTGTAGCCAGACATATTTTTCTGAGCATCACATCTGCATGGCTTTTTCAGGTCATATTATGTCTACAACTGTCTAAATGAATGCCTTTAACAACAGGTGCAATATTGTTGATCTAAAACATTTTCAATAGTTTTTGGAAACAAATGAAAACGTTACTTACATTTATTAAGTGCTTGGGGAGAATATTTTTGAATATGTCCATTTTTAAGGGACAGGTGTCCAAAGGGGGTAGAACTACGAGTTTGAGAGTACAAAATTGAGTTTGCTTGCTACACTCCTACTCAGGGACATTACCAAGGGGAAAAGTTTCTCAGGCACTGATGACCCTCGTAATAAACATGCATTTGAGTTCTCTGAGCTGCATTGGGAGTTACAGCTGTTATTATAACAGTTTTTCCAATGGCCGGTATGCTGGCAAATTCATTTTGAAATGCTCTTTGGTGAGTTTGCCAGCAGCTGATTTTATCCAGCAACTCCTCATAGAGAAAGTTTTAGAAAATCTGCTAGTTAGAACGTTTACTATATTCAGATGGTCATGGAATTTCCAAGATTCTGAGTTTGTCTCTTTCTAAGGTAATTTTGCGGTGGTGGCACTGCAGTAGCATTGTCACCTCACAGTAAGACGTTGTCCTGTCTGATTTCAGCTAAAGCGTCTTCTGTGTGGAGACTTGCGTGAATGGGCGTACCTTTGTTGAAGGTTGTGCATCAGGGCTGGCAACTCGGTACGTAAAAATCTACTGCCAATCATTAGCGGACCGGAGTTCTGCTGTGGCGACCCCTAAGTGGGAAAAGCCGAAAGATACAACAATTGTAAATAGCTTTTTGTTAGAGTCCCATCTTTAAATATATTAACCATGATTCTCGACACCGGTCTTACCACACTGCCTATACATTGTCATACGAACATTAATATAATTCAACAAATTTCCCTTATGCAGTTTGAACTTGTGAACTTACTTCCATTGGTATTTTCACTGTGCAGATGTATATGCATATACATACACATATTACACATGCACACACTCAAAACCACAGGTGAAGACATCAAGACATGCACATTCTTAACTATAACATAACTAAACAGTCCTCTTCAGTAGGTTACTCCAAAATGTCAGTTAGTTAACACTTTCATCTTAACATGCCCAATAGACTTCATCATGCTAAAACATTTTAAAGCACAAATAAGTTTAAAGTTGGTTATGAATCACATGATCATTTCAAACCAATCACCTCTCATTTCAGTTCACAAGCACTTCACTTCCTATTTTGAAATGGGAAGCATGCAAAAAATAAAGGATTCTAGAGGTCGTTACACTTCACGAATGACCCAAGTCCAGCAAAGCAAAAGGGTGTTTGCCAAAGCAAGCAAAACATTTGGATTTGCAGGAAGGGGACTGGATACTAGAAAGACCGAAGATATCTCTCCATGAAACAGAACTCACCAGAGTAGTGCGAGAAATTCTAGGGGCCATGCAAGTGAAAATAAAACCGCTAGTCTCAGCATTCTGCAGCTGTATTAAGGTGGGCGATTTGAATAAAAAAAGGCAGTCTGTCTACACCATCTTCTGTTCTTGTTTTGCAGTGAAAGTGAAGGCTATGCCCTATGGAGGAGTCTTCTTTCTTGTAAAGACGTTCTTCGAGAGTCCCATCTGTGGTAAGATACAGAGAAAGGGAGCTGATACTGCAATAATGATCCTATTCACACACCTGTCATTATAGTGAATTCTTTGTAAAACTGTACTGTGTTCCTTATATGGATCATTACTTGTAGTGGAATTTCAGACATGCAGAAAGTTTTTCAAAGCAGTACCAAGAATGTGAAAAGGGAAAAAATAGTGGTTGCCCTCTCAAGTACCTTTAAATGAGCTCTTGCAGAATAGCAATATCTAATGTGCTATTCCTGGACTGTAGACACAGTCTGGAGTGTTTAAAAAAAGATGTGCACAGAGGAGCAAGCGATTGCTGAGGCCTTCCTGAAGAAGTTGGCTGATGTAGAAGCTTCCCCTGTAGTGTGTGTCCAAATCTGTCCTTGAAGGGCTCTTCAATGTCTTAATAATAATAATGAATGCAGTTAACTATTCATTTGGAGAGTGGGTGCTCAGACACTGGTCCGCTTTCCTTTACATTAGCTTTTGGCAGAGGGATTAGCCCTGTCCAAATAGCATCATAGTGGACTACGAACATATAGCAGACATAGAATCCTTTCTCCCTTGTTCCTGGATTGATGAAGAAAAATACCGGTAACTGAACAGTTTTGTTAACAAGCTTTGGAAAGCACTTCAGGTGTGAATGAAGGGTTCATCCTGAAACTGATCCATTCACTATGGGACACAGTAAATGGTTGTTTACACATCAGGGTTTGCAGTTTTGATATCATCCTAATGTATATTAACCAGGAAGCCAGTCTGACAAATAGTTTAAGTGAGACTGATGACGCTAATTTAAAGGGGTCGAAGGTCAGCTTTTCCAAAAGAAAACTAAAATCCCCAAGAAGGTGGAACAGTCTTCCTAGGTGGTCTAATGTGGATGACTACATTCATGAACTCCTTGACATGCAAGTCATATGCTAAGTGTTGTTGAGGTGGAATGGATGCAAACAAATTAGTTACATGGACTTTATCTGAAGATTAGGATAGGCTGAAAACAGATCTGACCCATAAAACAGAATGACAAAGTGCCTGCAATGCATCCTAGTTTCTCTTCCTGTACTAGATGGAACATCTTTTCCCATTTTCCCAAACAAGACTTCCTTATGCAAGTTTCCTGGCTTCATAATACAGCACACTGTCAGAAAAAAAGTATACTTAAGAAGAATAAACGTCAGATATCCAAACTGCCATCCACAGGTTTGGGTGAATCATGGTACGAGACCACTGAATAAGAAGGTCTATCCTCTGGGGTAGGAAGCACAGTAATCCCCTCACCATGGAGAACCACAACTGCCTGTGCAAACATGGTACTATCAAGATTGTCTTGTGGAGGTATATCCATACAGCAACAGGCTTGCCAAAAGAAGGAAAATGCAGCTACCCCTCCCAGGTTTCCTTGCATGGGAGTCATTAAGTAATTTCTTGTGGAGGCAAAAAAATTTTAAGTCCCGAACCTCAATCTCTCAAGCACCTCAACACTACTTTGTTCAGCTTCCGCTCATGGTTTCCTGCCAAGAAGTCTGCTCAGGTTGTCTACAATACAGCTCAATCAACAGGGATGCACAATACATGCCCACTTAGCTGGCCTGATCACGGTGTATCAGTGGTCTAAAGAGGGAATATAAATAGAGTTGCCTGTGGTCAGCAACAGTACTCCCATGAGTCCACTTTTCTTGAACCCTTAGAGTACCTTAACAGTTTTTTCGATGAAGATAAAGGAATCGGTTTCTCACCGAGTGGTGAAAATCTTCTGTACTTGCTCTGCCCAACACATGAACAACTTCTAAATGCACACAGAGACCTTGTTTAGCAGCTGTGTGAGAGGATTACAGACACCTTTGCATCTCACTGGATCTTTCTCATGGAATTTGATGAAGCCCCTCACTGACACTGAACTGCTGGTGCAGTGTTGCAGAAAGAAGCTCTCCAAAATTCTTTTTCTGGTGACAGATACTTTTTCTCACAATTTCAGGGTGTTTCACAGAAAAATATTTAGGTGTCTTCAGGGTCAGGCTTACCATGAAAAGGACTAAAGGAGAATCCCAGATTCTGAAAATAGTTTCTAGTGACTTCCAACTTTTCTTAAACTCCTGTTCTTTATAAAGATAAATGTGCACAGTTATTGTTCTCAAGCAGGCCACAGCACACACCAGACACTTAGCACTTATGCTAGGTGCAGTATAAAACCCACAGGGCAAGGGCATACACAGAAAATGATAAGCCCCCACCCTGAAGCTGAGGTAAATGTGGTGCTGTTTGCAAACAGAGATGTGGAAGTAGGCATCCTTTGGACCCAATGCCACTGAAAAGATCTTCGACAACAGAAGGAGAAAGAGGAACTGCAGAGTAAGAATTTTGAATTTGGATCATAGGAGGTTACTAGGTTAATAGCCCTAGGACCCTTACAAGCCTAGCCAAGTACAACCCCTGTTCCCAAGAATATCAAGGTATTAAGCAGAACTAAGTCAACAACTACTGAGCCTGTCCAAGAAGGATACCGGTGAAACTCCCGGAGGGAACTTGCATTTTCTCATCCAGTCATCCAAATTACACTTAAATAAGATCACTGAGGGGCTCTTCTTCGCCTGACTTGGAAGTTTGCTCTTGAGGAGAGGTAACCTCTGTGAGACATATCTGTCTCTCCAGCAAGTCCTGTTGATGTCACATACTAGGCCGGCCGAGTTCCTTAGAGCGAGCACATAAGTCATTTAATTTACGAATATGCAGCATTTCCATTAGAACAGAATCTGACATTGTTTTATATGCAAGACAGAGGTCATCTCTAAGTAGTCTATAAGCTATTAATACAGAGTACAGTGACATACACTGAAGATCCTGAATTTTTTTTGTAAGTAACCTTTGAGGTCTTTACAGCTGCTGCAGGTGCCTGGTAAGGTACATACCAAAGGTAGCACTGTACTCTACTATTGGCCTGATGAGTGAGGAGCACAGGGGGGGTTATAACCTCTTTTGTTCTGGATGCAATGCCTTTACTTATGATGGTGAGTGACATAGAAAGCCTTTACCATTGTGGAGACATGGTGGTCAAAGGAAAGGCTACTTTCAACCTGTGTGCCCAAATATCTTACCAATGACTGCATACTTAGGGTGTTGTTACTAATGTGGCAATCTGCAGAGATGTTGCCCTTGCTGAAGGGGATGATAAAGCATTTTTTTGCATTGAGTTTTAGTTCATGACTTTGGCACCAGTTGTCTGTCTGTGCAAGTCCCTCTTGTAGGATGTTGACATAATTTGGGGATTCTTGGCTGCACCCAGTTTGCAATCATCAGCAAACTTTACCAGCCATAGGACTTTTGCTTTAGCTTGTACATCTGAGAAGTAGATTCCAAACAATAGGCACCCCAGCACAGATCCCTGTGGAGCACCACTGATTACACGTCTGCTGGTGGAAGTAGAGTCACCTATTTTGACTGTGTGCATTCTATCGGTGAGCCAGTTTGCAACCCACCTGACGATATACGGGTTGATCTCCAGTTGGGTGAGTTTATCAATGATGCCTGAGTGAGGAATAGTGTCAAAGGTCTTGGTCTGGTCCAGGTAGGCTGTATGCACAGATTTGCCTTCGTCCAGGGCTTTGGTGACGGTCTCAAAGAAGTCCACCAAGTTCAAGAGGCAGGATCTCCCTTTAACGAAGCCAAACTGGTCAGGTTGGGTGTTTGGTGGTCTCCTATGTCTTTGTTGATAAGGTCCATGATTATTATTTCCACAGCCTTGCAGATTAGGCTGGTCAGGCTTATGGGTCTATAGTTCCCAGGGTCAATGGAGGTGCCTCCTTTATATAACAGGATGACGGTTGCTGTTTTCCATTCAGCAGGTACAAAAACAATAATTAGACTGTGGTTAAAAACAGTACCCAGTGGTGCAGCTAGTTCTTGTTTTAATCCATTTAGAATGCAGCCTGGAATAGTATCAGGTCCCATAGAGGCTATGTTTTTGCCTTTGGAGACAGCATTTATGACCTGCTCCTTGGATATACTAGGTGGCGGGCAGGTGATAGAGATGCTTTGGGGGATGTGTGGCAGGGAACAGGGGAAGAACTTTTCACTGAACCTGTCATCTAGCAGGTTGGCTACTTCTGCAGGTTCAGTATATGTGGTGCCATTAACAATCAGTTTTGCGCAGATCTGGGTTTTTCCCCTTAAGGTTTCTGATGTAGCTAAAGAATGCCTTATGGGTATCCTTAGCAAAGGAGGCTAATTTGGATTCATAGTTAGCTTCAGAATGCCTTAAGAGGTGTCTTGTTTGTTTAAGCTGAGGAGGGAATGCTTCCATTTCAGAGACCATTTCTTCCTGCTCTTGGACATCAATTTCTTCCTCTTATTGTACAACCTGTTAATGGTAGACATCCACCAGGCATGCTTGTTCCTTCTTGAGGATCTTGCTTTTGTTCTGTCAGGTACGGCAGAGTCAATACATTTGTATTGATGGTTATACAAAGCACTGGTGTAAATCTCAGTATAGGTGTCCATGCCATCAGTGAGGGCAGGGGCTATGAAGCTATTAATGCTGTCATGTATTAGGCTGTAATTGGCTTTGGAGAAGTTTTTAGTCTAGTTGCTGTAAAGGGGGGGGGGGGGTCAAACATTATTGTTACTTCTAATGAAACTGATTTATGATCAGACCTCACTAGGGAGGGCCGCATACATGGGTTGGTGCAAAGATCACCCATGTTAGTCAGCACCAGATCCAGAATGTTTGGGTCTCTTGTGGGGGTGTCAACCAACTGGTCCAGGGCACTGGAGTTGACGGAAGTCCAAGAAACTTTCGGCAAGTATGTTAGTACGTGTATATTTACCCAATCTATGGATGGGTAGTTAAAGTCCCCTAAAACCAGGGTGTTTGGTTACATCTTGAACGATTCAAATAGATCCAAGTATGTGGTGTGGGTATCCTGGTTCATGGAGAGGGTCCTACAACTGTCAATAACTTGGCAGAGGAGTCTTACCTAGTCAGTTTCACCTGGATTAGTTCAAGGAAATAATTTTCTTTACCCAATCTGATCTGTATTTATCTTTGATAAATACTGATACTCCACCCTCCTTTAGTTCTCAGACTTTCAGTTTGTGGTCTGAATGTGTGGAAGGCATTATAACCCAGTATGGCTGGGGTGCTTTCTGCGGCCTTAAACCAAGTCTCTGACTGCACAGATGTCAGCATCTTCTAAGGTGAGGGCTGCTTCCAGTAAGTGCAGTTTTAGATTTAGACTCCTAGCATTTAGCAGCATAACCTTAAGGTTGCTTTTTGAAGATATTTTTAGTGGGAATTTTGTTGTTGTGACATTGCCTAAAAAGGCACTATAGAAGAAGCAAGAGCCTTATTAGCCAGTAACCGAAATCCCAGAGGTGACAGATAAAGACCATCTCTGGCAAATGGTCTATCTACCATGTCAACCCAGGCTGACAGGTGCTGGATCCTCTTAAAATGACACCAGAAACTAAGCCAATTGTTGAAGTCAATCATTTTTGTTTATATTGTGTTATCTTAGGTGAAGGTACTATTGCTGCTCAAGGCTAGGGACATACTTGCCTGAGACACATATTTAGAGAGCTCAGTCATGTCTCTCTTCATATAGTCCCATGAGGTACGTCTCAAATAATTCACACCAACAAAGACTATGACGGAGTCATAACAGTACCTGTTACGAACAGACTTGAGTGCATGTGTGATCTGGCAGATCCTGGCACCCGACATACAGCTGACCATAACCTTCTTGTCCAGCCTGGTGAGTGGGACGTGTGTTTTTCACTACAGAGTCCCTATTATCAAAAAATTTGGTTTAGATGTGTTTTGCCTTAGGGGCTTGTTTGATGAGACAGTTGTGCTTGTGGTTTTGTGTGCATCGAGTGCTGTAGGTACAGTATTAAGTGTAGCAGGTTTGCTTGGGAGGTCTCTGGTGTTTAAGTAAATTTCTAGTGAGTACCTCTGCCTATGACAGTTTGTGTGTTGAGAGTGTGATTTCTGCAGGAGGTGCAGTATGTGGCCTGACAACCTGTTCAGTGTCACTGTTCTGTGAATGAGAGAGCAAGGATTCCAAATTCTTAAGTGTATATGCAGCTCTCACAAATTGAGCTTGAGTGGTTTAGGAGTAGTGTGTTGCCAGTGTACATGAGGCAATTGCTACCCTGCCTCATTAGGATGGCAGGAGAAATGGAGGAGAACTGACCATCTATAATACGAGGTGTAAATTTGCTTACTTTAATGAGGAAGGATGTGGTATAACTGGAGGGTTAATACTGGGTCTGTACTATTGGGGTCCTCAAGGGATAAAAGACTATTAGGGATTAGGGGGTTTCAGTTAAAGTGACAAATGCTGTAGAAAGCCCAGCTGAGGTGCTCTCCGAGCAGTTAAGTGCAACTTAAGGGACTCCTCGGTTGGAGCAAGGGCAGCTTCTAAGGGAAAATAAATCTACTTTAGCTTTTGCATCTATAACCGCCAGTAGTCACCTCCACTGTGCAGTGCTGTGCGAAGGTGTGCTATGTGCAAAAAAATGCCTCAGACTGGTCAGATAAAGATAGCAGAGCAGTGGCTGGTCACCAAACTCTGTAGAGCTGTGTTAAAACACATGCAAATCCATGCAAACGTGGGGCTTATGTATCAACTGTCAGAACCCTTTTTTAAAGCAAGATAAGCCAATGGAAATGCTCAGTACTGAGCCTTATTACAACAATCTCCAACTCAGATGGTTCCTTTGCTACACTCATATGCCACAAGGGTGCAGGCGACCCTATTAATGTAAGATGGCTGATTTTAGTGCTCAGATAATGCCAAGCAGTCTAGACACAGCAAATCTGAATCTAGTCTATGTTATAAAACACAGAAATACTAGAAACCTTCTAAATAAGCTAAGCCTTGAGAGGTCTAAAATTGAACTGCAAGACCTATACTTTTCTGAGTACCAGAAACAGCTAGGAGTAGAAGTGTACTCTTCCTCTTCAGAGGAAGATGTCTATAACCCCTAGAGCTAAACATTTCTTGAGAAGAGGAAGCCTGAGTTTCTGTTTGGTCCTCTGGAATGGGTGGCATCCCCATAAAGGGCAGCAGGTGTCCAAATGCTATACTGTTTCCATTTAAGACAATGCCAATTACTTAGATGTCTGAGATTATGCTTGTCCAGCTGTTTAGGGTCAGTCTAGCACCCCCCCCCACAGCAAGATGCTGGTAAAGGTTGGGATATGGGAGGTGACAGGGCATAAGGGGGTTAGCCAAGTTGTGGTTGATCAGAAGGTAATAAGCTTCATTCTACATGGATACACAACCTATACCTGTATGTACTTACACATACATATACATACACACACACACACACACACACACACACACACACACACACACACACAAAGTACTTTCCTTGGTCACATAACTGTAGAACACTGACCCATTTGTTTTTGCCTTGTAAAGCCATGTTATTATTTCCTATACCATGAATATACCTAATCTTTATGTTAAGTATAATGTTTTAACTATTTTCCTCTGATTTTGATAATTTCTTTCATATGGATTTCCTTGCTCTGTTAAAATGTTTGCAACTTTATTTGAAACTTTATGTAAGTTCTTTATGTTTCCTTGGAGCTTTTCTTCCCCAGGCCTCCACTGAAAATGGGCTCTTTTGGCCCAGTGGACTTTCCCGGAAAACAAATGCCAATAAATATGTAGTAATTCTGGATCAGAATTCTGAAACCTTGAAATGGCATGACGACCTTGATGTAATCTGTGTGTTTAACCTCAGTTAACCTAAGCAAACACTTAATACAGTTCAAGACAACTGCTCATTTCTGTGTTCGCAATCTGTAATCCGCTCCAAAAATAAAAAAACAACAAAAAAAGATGGGTGGTGATGGCTCCTCTTTGCTGGTTATGACTCTCATGAGTATGTAAACTTAGTCTCCCTGTCATTTCTTTTCATGTTGTGAAGGGGCATGTGGCATACTTAGTTTACTGAAAACCATCACAGACAGTATAATAACAGTATGTATCTGGGAGAAAAATAACAAAGTCCACAGATGGAAGATACTCCCAGGTAAATTCTATTACTGTGTTTTGGACAGAGTGAAGCAAACAGCACCAAGCACGTGTACAGAAAAACACGGTCCATCCTCTGTACTATAAATCAGCATATTCTGCCACATGACATGTAAGCTTGTCTGTCTAGCTGGAGGCACAAATCTATTTTCAAGCCAACAACGACCTACTTATACAAACATTCCATGCTGTTTACTTATGACAGCTGTTAAATACAATCTTCAGTGAACATTTACGCTCTACAAAACTACATGACAATATTTACTATTTTCAATGACAAAATGTTTACTTTAATACTGGAGAGCAAAGATACTAGTTACCTGTGAGTTACACCACCTAATTGTGAAACAGACGGAAAAAAGGTGGAGCTGATTACACTGTAATTTCAATGTTATTTGTCTAGCCAAAGCAGATCAAGGAAAATTTGCTGTTCATAGACAACAGTAGGAAACAGATTATTTTGAATTATTTGACTTTTGGTGTAGGGATGAAAAAAAAAATCATCTGGTTTCACATACAAGACATTTTTATAAATTAAACATCCTACCAAATGACAGAAGGTACCCATTTAAAATGTCCACTGCAAATGCAGTATTTGATCACACAGTCCATAAGGCCTATAAGACAAGGCCGCAAGGTGGACGGCGCACTGGTGCAGCGGTAGCATTATCGCCTCACAGCAAGAGGTTCTCTGGTTCGGGTCTTGGCTGGGGTTCCTTCTGTGTGGAGTCTGCATGTCCTCCCTGCGTTCGTGTGGGTTTCCTCCAGTTTCCTCGCACGTTACAAATACATGCATCTAAAGCATTTCTCCCTGGGCCTCTGCTGAAAATTGGCTTAGTTCCAAGTCGGACTTTGCCGGTTAACAAATGTCAAATAAATAAATAAAATAAATAAATAAATAAAAAGTATCATCCTGAAGGAAAGAACTGCAAAGTCCCCCAACTGAATATACCAAACCTGCAACATTACACAAACCATTATTTCACAGTGTTGCAGAAATAACATCAGAGCAGAAACAGAGTTGCAACAAAGGTCATCCAGGTGCTCATTTAAGAATCAATGAAGGAAACCCTTTAGGGCTTGAATATAAATAAGCCATACTAAGCTCATCTTGTTTAGTTTAGAGAAAAAATATTGATAGAATGCAATCATGATCAACAATCATATTATTAAAAGCTGCATTTAAAGAACAGCTTTACATTCCCCATGCACCCTTGCTACTACATCTAATGAACTCCAGGATCACTGCAACACTGTGTAAAGAAAAATTCCCTTTGCAGACAACCAATCAGAGAAATAGGTGTGTTCAGCAAACTAGCTAAAAAACGCTGACTCTCAAAGCTAGCTAATAAACAGCCATGCACCTTCCATACAAACGAACATAACTATACTGTATATTCAAGATATGTAAACATCTGCACACAGCAAACAGGCCAGATATCAAGTCATGTGTGTTCAGTGGCAGGTGATTCACAGTCGCAGTTTAATCCTTACAGGGGATAGTTTGTGCTCACTTGTTTGTTATACTGTGATCCAAAGATGAAGGAAGAAACAGTTGCCTGAAGTAGGGAAGAGAAATGCAAGAACAATCAGTTGTGAATGGGTGGGAGCAGGGTGTGGCAAAGCTGAAGGGCAAGGACAGCAATTAAGGCCAGTAATTCAACCCACAAGTAATCAGTGTAAGCAATAAGGTCCATGCCCTGTCTACTAGCCAATGTGCTACTAGCAGGCTCCAATTCAGAATGAAAAGTTTCACTGAGCAAGGACACAGCTCTGTGGTGCAGAGAGATAAAGCACTGCCTGTGACACAGATCAGGGACTCTGAAAGCTGGAAGGGCAAAGTGTGGTGGTGAAGAGACATGCACTAGGCATGGGCCAGTCCTCCTGAGAACAGGCTTTGGGGTGGGAGACGCATGGGTGGGTTCACCCAGGTGGTTTCCTGTAGTCCCGACAGAGGCATGTTAAGGTGCAGGCACGCTTCATTATTGGTGACATAGGCAGTACTGCTGCGGTGATGTGAGAGTCACCATCAGGGGATAGGTTAGGTTGTCATCCAATAAAATTCCATAATGGCTACACAGGTAATAATCCCACAATTCTGTTGCCCCATGGGGTATGAATCAGCCGAGAGTGTCCCTCACCCATTGAGGGAATGAAAGGACGATAACAGTCAGTAGGCAAGGAGGTTAAAAAAGAATACAAAAAATGGATTTAATGAGTTGAGTAACTTATGATTCCCCGCTTGGTAGGATATTAATGCTTCATAACATCCTGGGGAGAACAGATCCTTCGCAGCCAATAGGAAAAGCTGTGAATCATATCACAACATGAATTCTTGCTCCCAGAAGCAGTGATGGCCCATGCAAATACTGCGACTCAAAGCTCGCATGCAGCCCTTTCATCTCATGCTGCCTGGATTCAGCTTTGCATGGAATGCACTGCCCAACTCTAGCTGATGCAGTACAGAAAAGGAAAAGGGTTCAGCATGAGGCCACTAAGGTCGCAAAACTGCAGAGAAGAAAATGGGCAAGATGACATATACTCAACAACTTTTAAATTCTGAAAGCAAATGTAAAGTACATCAGGATTTAGCAGATACTGGAGTGTGGCATGCTTCAAAGCATTACTTGGGGGAAACCAACATATAGCATATGTGTTAGCAGATGAATCTCTGACGGATGGGATGCATATAGGTGTTCTAACCATTTCATGCCAAATCACTCTGAATAGTGCAAGATGGCATGACAAACAGAATGCTGTACGGCATTGTCAAAGGTACTGCTCGCAGTCATGCAGATATCTTCCCACTGCACATGACACAAGTGGGTTTAATCTACTATATCCTGTTAGTACTGCATACCCTACAAAAATGGGGGTGTCAAAGATCTGCTGACAGTGTACAACTGCCAAAAGAGCAAGCAAAATGTCCACGTGAAAACGTTCAGATAATATTAGCATCCGCCTACCTGCTGCCTGTATTTCTGTAAGCCTCTCCTATTTTCACCAACTTCCAGTCCATCCTGACAACTAAACTAGAGCCATGTTATAATAAAATAACCAACTTTGCTTCAAACAAGCCATATTCCACACACCTTGTGTGGCCCTATTCACCTCCTCACCTACTGTCAGCTTCAATTTGAACACAGATTAGTCTTTCGCCCTGAAAAATGCCCTGCCCTAAGCAGTATATTACAGCTCCACTCCACCAATAGAGCTCTCCATTCTACTGACAATTGCCTCTCAATTCGCAAAAATCACAACAAAGCAGGAAATGCCCTTTACCCCAGTTATAACACAAAATCCTGGAACTCAGTTTCAGTGCCACTTAGACAACTCAACAACAAATGTATCTTCAAAAGATAAATTAAAACTGTTCCTGATCAACTCCTGGCTATACCGCTGCTATTCTCCAGGCTAAGTTATTCCTAAACTACCTCTCCTATGTACACATACATGTCAGGGACTTTCTCCAATCTTTTATTTTTCTGTTTTCTACTCTCTTGTAACAAAAAAACTACAATTATACCTGACCTAATGTACTACTTAACTGCACCCAATGCCGATTAAGCTGCTGCAAAATATACTTGTTTATTTCATAATTATCTACTTTAATCAGTCTCATTTTGTTATGTAATGTTACTAAACATTATCAGCGTATTCTGTATGTTGTATATGTACCAATGTCAAAATTTCTTGTGGAGCTTTCCTCTTCAGCCCTCCTCTGAAAAGGGGCTTGTTTGCTCTATCAGACTTTCCTGCTAAATCAATGGAATAAACAAATATTTACTTTTATTTATTTGCAGTTTGTTAACCGGGAAAGTCCACTGGGCCGAAAATGAGCCCATATTTCAATGGAGGCCAGGGGAGAAAAGCTCCATATACAAATATTACAAAGCTAATATCAACAAAGTTAACAAGTACAATACAATTTTCATAAACTACTAAAACACAGTAACATATAAGACAGAATAATAACATTTGAGCAAGGTGTTGTAAAAAAGCATTGAATGAAATTAAAACACAAGTATTTTGGAGTACACAAGTATAATTTGGAGTAAAACTGGGGGCGCAACTTTGGGGAATGATGCAAAGCACTAAGAATGTACACAATGAAAGACATAAAGGTCAAGGAGGAACCATACGGACATAAGACATTGACAGGGAGAGAAAGGGAGCGTAGAACCCAAGATGAAGACGGAACGATACAATGTAGCATAGTCTTAAGGGAGAGAAAGGTAGCGTAGGACCCAAGATGAAGACGGAACGATACAATGTAGCATAGTTTTAAGGGAGAGAAAGGCAGCATAGAACCCAAGATGAAGACGGAACGATACAATGTAGCATAGTCTTAAGGGAGAGAAAGGTAGCGTAGAACCCAAGATGAAGACGGAACGATACAATGTAGCATAGTCTTAAGGGAGAGAAAGGCAGCGTAGAACCCAAGATGAAGACGGAACGATACAATGTAGCATAGTCTTAAGGGAGAGAAAGGCAGCGTAGAATCCAAGATGAAGATGGAACGATACAATGCAGCATAGTCTTAAGGGAGAGAAAGGTAGCGTAGAACCCAAGATGAAGACGGAACGATACAATGTAGCATAGTCTTAAGGGAGAGAAAGGTAGCGTAGAACCCAAGATGAAGATGGAACGATACAATGTAGCATAGTCTTATTCTGCATAGTGATGTGTTTGTACTTGAAAAACTGAAACTTCAGATAGGCAAGATGTCTCTCACTCCTTTCTGCCAAGCACTCTGTTCAGATGTCACAATCTGGTGTGGTATATGACACTGAGTGATAAAAATATTGTAAGAAAAACAGTGTTCAGCTACTCAAGCTCAGCTAGAATGTGAAAGGTTTTCAATTTACCATCTCTAAATATACATGCTCTTAAATGTTATAATTTCTGGACAGATTTAGTTTTGCTCCTACATTTTGTGATTTTCTTTTATGAAAGTAGACATTTCCTACATTTTGTGATTTTCTTTTATGAAAGTAGACATTTTAAGACTATACATATTATTAAAGGGATTCACTTCTGAATCTAGAATTTCCGAAATATCGAATTTCATATGATCGAGACCATATGATCGATGTTTTGGAATCTCAACATTCCAAAATGAATCCAACACAAAAACAAAAAAAAAACAGCTTTCTCAATGTTTCTACATGTGGGCAAGCCCCCCTGCACCCCCCCACACCGCCGCTACTTAAATACACCAACTCCGAGATCGCACTACAGCAAGGAAAAGGGAAATCTCCCATTCCGTGCTGTATGCAGATCTCCATTCAGAATTTCGAAGTTCTAAAACTTCGATCATATGGTCTCGACCATATGAAATTTGAAGTTTTAGGATTTCAAGATTCCAAAGGGAATCCATTATTAAAGATATGTAGCAATCACACGTTTTCCAGTTATCCACTTAACTCAAATGAAGTCAGTGCGGGAGCTGGAAATTATCCTGGCATTCATCTACTGCAAGGCACAGGAACTAGTCTTGGCCAGACTGCCAACATGCAGCTTACAGCAAGATGCAGACAGACAGAGACATACCCCTAGGGCAGGTTAGAGGACTGCTAATTTACCTGCGGTGAATCTTTAGGAAGTAGAACAAAACTGGATAACCTAGTGAAAACCCCTGCACATACAGGGAGGATGCAAAGCACAAAAGGCACCCCAGATGAGAACTGAACTAGTGAATAAATTGCTATGAGGCAGCAATGCTAAGCACTGTGACACATTCCGTTCATCACCCTTAAACCTACATTAATTCATTACTACTGACTTCATGAAGACCATCTATAATCCTTTTATTTTGAAAAAACAATTACTTCTCTTTCTGACCCTGTGCTATGACATTTGAAGACAAGTGTTAAAATATCCATGGTCAGAGGCTAAAAGGTAGTACGTTATCTGAGAAAATACCACAGAACCCTTTCTTAACACTGTTCAGCTTTATCAATCCACACTGAAGTAATTACATCCTTCTGATGTGCTAGGAGAAATAAAAACTGCATGTCCACCACATAAAAAGTGACAAAATCCATTAAACTGCTGCTGCTTCACAACTGTCATCTTCAGCTTGGACCTGCATGCCCTCTGACTGGCCTTCAGACCCCGGGTTTAAGGAACACTAAAAAGTTTCTTTCACAAAACGAAAGAGGTAGTAATGTTACAAAAGTAAGAACCATCAGTATGTGTCTTCATTTAAAAAGTGTCCTTCTTTCTCATTTACAAACACCTTCCTCCTGTGAAAGGCTGCCAACGAGGTAACTGGATATGGTATTTAAATTTAATGTGTGAAACATTCCGGTTTACTAATAACTTGGCCTGTTTGTGTTTCTACATGCTTGCAACACTTGCTCAGTCTGGATAATTACCAGACAATTTCTGAATAATACCTGCTTTGTTCATTCTTCCCATTTCTTTTGCATATTTAATTGGGCGGCCACGGTGGTGCAGTGGCTAGCATTGTCGTCTCACAGCAAGAGGCTCTCCGGTTCGATCCTCGGCTGGGGTGCCTTCTGTGTGGAGTCTGCATGTCCTCCCTGTGGTCATGTGGGTTTCCTCCTTGTGCTCCGGTTTCCTCCCACATTCCAAAGACATGCAGTAGCTGGATTGGACACTCTAAATTGGCCCTAGGTGTGAGTGCGTGTGTGTATGCCTTCTGTGGAAGGTTGGGCACCGGGCTGGCAACTCGACACTGTAAAACTATACTGCCAATCATGAGCGGACAGGTGATCCGCTGTGGCGACCCTTAACCGGAAAAAGCCAAAAGAAGAAGAAGACTTTTGCATATGTAATTGTCCTATGTGGCTTGCACCTGTGTTAGTTACAGTCTCCAATCAATTTGTCTGTCAACTTGTTCGGTATTTCTAGTGAACTAGAAATAAACAGGAGTTTCCAAGTAGTATTTCTGACCAGCTGCCAAAAGCTTAAGTACAACACTTGGTAAAACAAAGACTACATTGAAACCGCAGACTGACAAAAGTAGAGCCACCTGAAAAAATCTTCTCTGTGCTGTGTCCTCCCCAGAAGGAACAAGACACTGGGTGTCAGACCTACAAGGTAACTTTAAACAGCAATGGATCAATAAATGCATCAAACTTATGTCAGTCCACTCAACATGGTGGGGTATAATACCAGTACAACTTCACTTCTCCAGATGCAGACTTAGTGTCATATGGAAGACTACAGATTTACTTATTATTTTTTATTTATTTGACATTTGTTAACCAGAGACCCAAGGAGAAAAGCTCCACAAATAAACAAATACAAAAACAAACATTGTACAAACTGCAGTGGTGGTGCTGTGGTAGCGTTGTCACCTCACAGTAAGACGTTGTCCTGTTCGATTCTCAGCTAGAGTGTCTTCTGTGTCGAGACATGCGTGAATGGGTGTACCTTCATTGAAGGTTGTGCATCATGGCCGGCAACTCGGCACATAAAAATCTACTGCCAAACATTAGCGGACCGGAGTTCCGCTGTGGCGACCCCTAACCGGGAAAAGCCGAAAGACACAACAACAACGTATATATGCACAGGAGAAATGGAACACAACTTATAAATGAACATGTTAGAATACAAGAGTAATACTGAGGATTTAATATAAAAAGTTAGATTCTATCTAAGAATTACCATCAGAGAGAAATTCAAGGCTGGTAGAATATCAAAGACCTTAAATGAGTAGTTGTGATAAAGTGTGCGAGCTGAGAGGGGAGGGGAAGCGGAGAGGGAATAGTTTAGGTGGGAGTGGGACAAGGGCAGGTCCAGGAATTAGTAAATAAGTCCTTTAGAAGTTTTTTGAAGTTAAGGAAGTTGCTGTTTGTTCTTAGAGAAAGGGGAAGTTTGTTCCAGGCATTGGCAACAGAGTAGCTGTATAAAAGTTTGCCAATATATTTACTGGGTTTGTAGATGTCTAAGGTGTAGGTCTGTGCTGCATAGGTTACGCTTGAATGAGCTACTAGATACTGCTAATCTACAACAAACCCAAGAAAGTAAAGCGACAGGACACCCACGCTTAAATGAAAGGATAGAAATAGACATGAAAATACAAAAAGAAGGTAGTTGGGGAAGGATGCCTGCTGCTACTGCAGTCACCTGCAAAGGTTTGCTTTACAGCAAGTTCTTCAGTAAGACCACCCATAAGAAGCTCATTACTAAGGTATCGCATGCAGCAGGCCTCAGTCAACCAAGCTGATCCCCTAACCAGGAAATGGGCTAAGATGAAGCAATTAACATGGAGAACAAAAAAACAGAAAGCCTTGAAGTAACAGAAAGATGTTAAACTGAGTCACAGAGCTTTAGCCATCTATGCCAGTGCAGCTGGCAACAACTGATGCAGATACTCCCCTCTGATCTGCTAACATCTCCAGGATATTTATCTGGAGAGTGTTTATATTCCTGAACAGAGATGGGGTCCCATATGAGCAGTCAGCAAGTGAATAATATAAATGGTGCAAGCGAAAGATATGACTACTATGGCAAATGCAAAGAAATTCAAGGAGCATGGAAGATGCAAGTCACAATAAAAAGAAAATACTCTACTATTTAAGTCACTACATGCACATAAAGTGCCACTACCCAAGAATACTTAAGTAAAGAGTATGGACAGATATCAGAGTGAGCAGGAAGAAACAAGCGAGGGGAGAATAAATATGGGAAAGCAGACAGAAGACATTCTTGGCCAACTAAGTGTCCAGCTTTATCAAACATTCCATCACTCAAGAACAAACATCCTGATGTCATTTTAGAAGGCTCAGCATTAGTCAGCCAAAACCCTTTTTAAGCGCAACCTGGATAACTGGATGGGGAACAGAAAATACACCACTGGAATTCCACCTGTGTCCCTGATGGACTGGGACATCGGGTGCTGGAGTTGTCAGAACATGGGCTAAATTCTTGGCTAGGCTTGTAAGGGCCTCAGGGCCAATAGCCTAGTAATTTCCTATGACCCTATGATCTTATGATGCTGACATTCAGGTCCACATACCTGATCGTCTGCAGTCATAACTAATGGAGCCCATATGGAAGAATACAGACACTAAATCAGTCAAAGACACAAACATTTATGTTTTACATTTAGTAAAATTAGACTGGAAGAGAGAACAGGAAAAGGAAAAGTCTGAAACAAGTAAAACCATCAATACAAAGAAGACATGACAAGATGATAAGCTGAAACCAATGTACACAGTAAGGGAAACAACTAGAGTCCCAATAAATATGAGGTAAATCCTGGATTATCTTTGATCCGCAACCTTCATCACTCTAGCAACAGATCTGGATTGCTAAAGTTCAGAATGGACAGCAAGGGGTTGGGAGGGTGGCCTAATGGTTAAGGTGTTTGCTTACAAACACAAGGTACAGGGTTTGAGTCTCACAAGGGATAATTGGCTAGGCTTAAAATGGCTCGCAAGGGCAGTTAGCCTAGTACTAATCTATGAACCTATGTCTGCATTTTTTGGGTAAAATAGACAGCAGTGCTACGAAGTTCTGAAGCACCATTTGCTGTTATACAACTTTTGCCTAGAAAGTCCTGAAATTACTCCCCCACTAAATAAAAGAATCAACAGACAGAGATGTATTCCAGTAAAACACTGCCTGCAGGACATGTGAGGAGTAGATCTGAACTCTACAAATTGTGTCCCCACATACCTGTACATTTTCTGTACTGGATAAGGGTGCCAAAGCTGCTAAAATGACAGAAGGAGGTAGTGTACACACTGCTAGAAAGTTTCAGCAGGTTTAGAAAAGACTGTTCAGCATGTCTGTACAGTTACAGGAAGTAAAAGGTGGACAGCATTGGACTGGTCATCTACATGTATGCTAATGGAGGTGTAAAAATGAGATTTGGTACTGCCTAAAACAAGTTAATTGTATGCATCAAGCACAGAGAGCCCAACATAAGTCAGAAAGGGCCACATGTGGATCATTAGCATGCAAAGATAATGTTTCTGATACCAAATGGGCACTGTTCTAGTTCAATGCTACCAAACATACATAAAGCTTTAGCACTGACTAGCTTTAGCATAGCATGTGTCTGATTGGAGTACTGCACCTCATGATGGGGGGGGGGGGTGTGCAGATGAGAAGTAGATCATCACAAAAAGCACCCCCCCCCCCAAGCCCAGTCCACAACAAGACTATCTCAGATACCTACCCATTGCTAATGCTCCTTATTATAACTGGAGTTCTCACTTTGTGATACCTTAAACCTTCTGTAATAGAGGCCCATGGGATATATGCAAATGACCCCTTAAGGGCAAAGTTTTTCGGCTATATGGCTTCCGAATGTCTATAACATTTACTTTTTCTTTTGAAGTCTCTGTGGAAACATTCTGGTCAATAAAGTCAATCCCCACTAGCTGTGAACATTCATGTTTCTGCCTTCTTATGACCTCGTCAGCACAGCATAAGTGGACTGTTTGGCTATACTTCATAAACACAGGGTCTCCACAACCAGAAAGTAGAGACCCATTGCTATTCAGAAACCATGCAGATGAAACACTGGTATGTGCACTTAATTTAACCACTGCGACTATTCTGCACCTCAGTTGTTTAGATGTGGTTTGGCATTTTATTTACATATTTATTTATTTACCGGGAAAGTCCGACTGTACACATGTCCTTTTTCAGTGGAGGCCCGGGGAGAAAAGCCCCGGTTAGAACAGTGATATACAAAACATAAGGAAAGTACAGTTTTGTACCTACCATAAATGTAGATGTCCGAGAGGTATGCATCTGCAGTCCTAACATATGGGTTGTCCTGCCTCAGGCAGCCCTTCGGTCGGCCGGATTCCAAAGTCTGGGTCTGGCCTTGGCTGATGTCGCACTTCACCCGACGTCATAGCTGCTGTGAATTGGGTATAAAGGCATCAGCCGACGCCATTTTCCTCAGTGTTTCTTGCCCCAGATGCCAGGTGCCCTCTAGGAAGGCTAAATTTGGATAAATGCAAATGATTCCAAACAGTAGAGAGCAAACAAAAATAAACATGTATATACATATATACAAACAAATACACCATAATAGATTCCCCCAGCTAGCTACAAGATGGGCAAATACCCTAGGAGTACCACAGAGGGGAAGGAGGGTGGGTAATCCTGACTGCAGATGCATACCTCTCGGACATCTACATTTATGGTAGGTACAAAACTGTACTATGTCCTTCAAGGATGCATCTGCAGTCCTAACATATGGGTAGAATACCATAGCCAAACTGGGGGAGGAGGCACTAAGATGATTATGGTGTAAAGATCCCTTGCAAAACAGCAGTTGCAAAACCTGCTCGGGATCTGGAGTATAAAGGTAGATTATAATGCTTGGCAAATGTATGCACGGAGCTCCAAGTTGCAGCTTCTAAAATGTCTTTGGTAGCCACTCCTCGTAAGAAAGCTGTAGTAGTGGCTGTAGCCCTTGTGGAGTGAGGTCTGATGTTTTCTGGAGTTGTCTTTCCATGAAAAGAGTAACAAAATCTAATGCAATTTCCTATCCATTTTGAGATTGTCTGCTTTGAAATTGCTTTTCCTTCCATTCCTGTTGCATATGCTACCAGAAGCTGGTCAGTTTTTCTATTGTTCTTGGTTCTGTCCAGATAGTAGCGCAATTGCCTGTGCACATCCAAGGTATGAAGTAGTCTTTCCCCCCTGTTCTGGGGGTTGGGGAAGAATGTTGGTAGGTGGATTGCTTGGTTCAATGATACCCTGGAAACCACCTTTGGCATAAAAGTAGGGTTAGTTCTCAAGGACACTCTATCCTGATGGAAGATAAGGAAGGGCTGTACTGCCATTAATGCCTGTAATTCAGAAACCCTTCTTGCTGAAGTGATTGCAAGCAGGAAAGCAGTTTTCCAAGATAAGAACTGTAATTCTGCTGTTGCTGCTGGTTCGAAAGGGGGAAGTGTTAACTTTTCCAGCACAAAGTTAAGGTCCCATGTAGGCAAAGGTGGCTTCCTTGGAGGCTTTACATTCTTAATTCCTCTCAGAATCTGCCTGAGTAGAGGGTGAGAGAAGACTGGAGGATCCATGTTGTATTCTGCTGAAATTGCTGATGCATGAATCTTAATGGAGGAGTAAGACAGACCATTGTGGAAAAGTTCTGCTAAGTATTCCAGGATGTTAGCTATGTTTGCTAATGATACATTCTCTCATTTTGCTGCACTCCAAATGAGGTATCTTTTCCATTTGGCTGAATAAGTCTTCCTTGTGGAGGGTCTGCGAGCCTCCAGGATAATGTCTTTAACCCTCTGAGATAAATCTGGGGTATTTTGTTTTATGTAATATTCCAAGCAGCTAGCTGCAGTGTTTTCAAGTTTGGATGTAGGATCTTGAAGTTGTTCTGTGTTAGCAGTAAAGGAACTAGAGGTAGAGGCCATGCGTGTGTCCGAAACATACTTCTCAGTAGCGGGTACCAATGCTGCCTCGGCCAGTCTGGAGCTATCAGGATGATCCTTGGGTGATCTTCTTTGATCTTCAGTAGCACTTTGTGCATCAAAGGAAGAGGTGGGAATGCATATGCTGTCAGGTTTTCCCAACTGAAGGAGAGGGAGTCCACCTTCCAAGCAAGTGGGTGGTATGTCCTTGTACAGAATTTCCTCAATTGGTGGTTGTGTGGGGATGCGAACAGATCTATTTCTGGTAGTCCCCATTTCTTTGTAATGGATTTGAAGATGTCTGGATGCAGCATCCATTCGTGTGCATCCGTGGTAGTTCTGCTTAAGGTGTCTGCTAGTATATTTTCTTTCCCTGGCACAAATATGGCCTGGAGCTGAATGTTGAGTTTCAGGGCCACATTCCACAGGTCCATTGCCATCCGGCATAGAGGATAAGAGTGTGTGCCTCCTTGTTTGTTGATATACCACATGACTGTGGTGTTGTCCGTCCTTATCAGCAAATGACCCTGGTGAAGAAACGGTCTGAATGTCTGAATTGCCTGTTTCACTGCCAGCATCTCTTTTTGATTTATGTGAAGGTTCAGCTGGTCTTGTGTCCATAGGTCTTGTATACACTTGTCCACCATGTGTGCCCCCCAGCCTAGGTCTGAGGCGTCCATGGTGATAGTCTGGCTTGGGTGAGGTTTGTGAAAAGGCAGTCCTCTGTTCAACTGACAGGCCTGAGCCCACCACAGGAATTCTTGCTTCAGGCATGGAATTATTGGAATCTGGGCTTCTAGACTGTGCTTGTGTTGAGACCATATATTCCGTAGGTACCATTGCAACTTCCTCATATGCAGCCTGGCATGTGGAATCAATATTATGCAGGATGCCATGTAACCCAGGGCTTCCAGGACTTTCCTTGCTGTAAGCTGGTTCTGTGTTGTTAATGCCATGAAGTAGAGTGGAAGTTGCTTTTGCTTTTCTGCTGTGAGAAATGCCATCTGATTTGAAGTGTCCAGTTCTGCACCCAAGAATGTTATCCTTTGGGATGGTACCAGCCTTGACTTTTTCATGTTGACTGTGTATCCCAGGGCTTGCAGTAGTTGTATAACCTTTTCCAAATCTTTTGTTAATTTGTTCTTGTTGTCCGCTTGTATTAGGCAATCGTCCAGGTATGGATAAATCTGAATTCCCTGAAGCCTGCAATGAGCAATTACTGATGCCAGGCATTTCATGAATACTCTGGGTGCAGTAGATAAGCCAAAGGGCAATGCTGAGAATTGATAATGCTCTGATCCTGCAAGAAATCTGAGGTATCTTCTGCAATCTGGTCGTATAGGGACGTGCAGGTATGCCTCCTTGAGATCTAGAGTCACCAGCCAAGACTCCTTGCCCAGCATGGGAAGAAGTTGCTGTAGGGTCAGCATTTTGAATTTTGGAACAATAAGATATGTGTTCAGAGCGGACAGGTCGAGAATAGGCCTCCATTGGTTTTCTTTCCTTGGTACCAGGAAAAGTCTGGAGTAAAATCCTTGTCCTTGTTCCATAGGCGGTACCTTTTCTATAGCTCTCATCCTTAGTAAGTGGTTGATTTGTCCTAGAGCGTTTGTTTTTTGGTTTGGTGGTAGGTTTGGCATTCCTCTCTTTTTTGGTAGAGTGTGGAAGTGAAACCTGTAGCCTTTGTCTATTGTCTGCAAAATCCATTTGTCTCCTGTAATGTAATGCCAGTTTACGGAAAATAAGGCTAGCTTTCCGCCTAAGGGTGCTTCCAGTTGTTCCCTGGTAGGCGGTATCAGAGCCAAGTCATTGTGTCTGTCCTGTGGAAGTGGTAGCAGCTGGATCTGTGGCAGTACTTCTCTGGTTGTTAGGCTGCCAGTGACGTCCCCTGTAGGCACCTCTGGATTGACCTCTGCCCCTTGAGCGGCTATTTCTGCCTCTCTGCGCTCTGGAGGTGTCTGGAAAGGACCAATTCTTCGAAGGCCAATTTCTACTAAACCTTGGAGGCTGGACCTGTAAGAAATCCTTGACTGTTTGGACAGATTTTGCTTTTTCTTCCACCTTCTTTAGCACTTGCTGTGCAGGGGAGCCAAACAAACTTTGTTTCTCCATGGGAGCATCTAGGAGCTTTGACTTTACATGGTCTGGTAAGGATTGCTCTTTTAACCATGCATGCCTTCTGATCACTGTTCCAGTCATAGCTGATCTAAAGGAAGCCTCCAGTGCATCATAGCCGCATTTTAAGGAATGATTACTGACCTGCTGAGTGTTATGTACCAAGTCCTGAAGAGACTTACGGTCTATAGGTTCAGGTGAGGACAGTTTTTTATTTAGCTGGTCTAACAAAAATTCCTGATACTGAATCATGTGGAATTGACAGTTTAAGGCCCTAGCCGAAAGAGTAGCAGAAGTATAAACTTTTTTACCCCATCTCTCTAATGCTCTAGATTCTCTGTCAGAGGGGAGGGGGTTTTTAGCAGAGGCAGCTGCTACAGCTTTGGGGCCCTGTGAAATGGTTTCAGGATCTGCAATAGGAGCCTTATACAAGTGAAAGTGTGTGTCCGGGACCCTGTAATATCTGTCGGGCTTAGCAGGGGCCGGGGGAAGAGAGTCAGGGGCGGTACAGGCATCATTGAATGCATCATCCACAACTGTTAGCACTGGAGGAATGGCTAAAGGCCTATGCTGTGGTAAATGTAAAAAGGTCCTTAGCCTTTTCCTTGAATCTGAGAAATCCTGGCCCTGCCATTAAAATTGCTCTCTCATAGCATGTAAGGTTTCCCCAAAAGAAAATTCCTCAGGAGGAGAGGCAGAAGGAATGGAGTCTTCTGCATCAGAATCCTCATATGGAGAATAAGGGCCTTCTAGAGGATTTGAGTTTTCTGAATCATCCGAGGAATAGTCTGTAGAAACTGGTTCGGGGGGCTCTGCTCTAGGCCTCTTCTCTGGAGGGGGTTGAGAGGCCCTGTCTGGGTGAGGTTGGGATCCCCTGATCAAAGAAATGAGATCCTCAGCCAGGCTGAGCATTTGAGAACTAGAGGTAGGCCTGTGTGAGGGGGTTTTAGCAGGCAAGGCCTTAGAAGATTTAGCTGCTTTAGCCCTAGTGAAAGCCTTGATAGACATAGATGCAGGGGGCCTAGCAGCGCCACGTGCAGGAGTAGATATGTCTAAAGGAATAGTATCTGATAAATCCTGGGTGCCTGCTACAGCAGGAGAAATTTCAGTAGCAGATTCAGCCATGCCGTGTGAGGCCTCGGCTATCGGAGATATGCTTTCGGCCGAAGGAAAAACCGAGGACTCGGTTTCAGCCGAAACCAAGACACTCGCGGTTGGCTTAACCGTGGTTTCGGCTGAAACTGCGGACCGCGAGTGTCGGTCCTTTTCCTTACGCTTTTTAGCTAATTGTGAAGTCGGAGTCTCCGACAGCATTTTGTAAGCAAAAGCGGGGCCAAAAAACTCCTCCGCAAACTCTGACCGACGTCTAAGTGTCCGTCGGTTGAAGGAAGCACAGGCTAGACAAGCTGATACGTCGTGGTCTGGGCCTAAGCAAGGAAGGCAGTAAGAGTGGAAATCCTTATGAGGTATTTCTTTCCCACAAGTTAAACAATTATTTACTTTTTCTGACATCGGCTGAGGCAAGAAAGAGTCCCCAACGGGGTACTTAGCTTTTTAGAAGTCTTTGGTAGTAGAAATCTCTGGATCTGACCGACCAGCACTTGCCAACAGCTTCTGCTTCGGGCACCGCACGGCAAGAAAGACGGAGGAAAATGGCATCGGCTGATGCCTTTATACCCAATTCACAGCAGCTATGACGTCGGGTGAAGTGCGACATCAGCCGAGGCCAGACCCAGACTTTGGAATCCGGCCGACCGAAGGGCTGCCTGAGGCAGGACAACCCATATGTTAGGACTGCAGATGCATCCTTGAAGGACATCATAAATGTAACAATACAAGTCAACAAATGCCTAGTAGCAATAGTTTGAACCTAAAATATAGATGTGCCCTGTACAAGTCAACCCAGCTATGTAGCAACAGTATGCAATGTGACATACAATCTAATGTTCTACAAACAGTAGGACATTAGTGGAACTTTATACATGCTCTAGGAAATTAGGCTCTCTGAGAGGGGTTTTACATTATAGCAATAGCAAGAATCACATAGTGTGTTCCAGTTTGCATCCAGACATCAATGAGTAATCCATATTTATACGGTACATAACATTATAAAAATATTGAACAAACAAGAGTTGGAGATATACTTTCTTCCTAATAAGTATTTTATTGGTACATTGAGTAGACAGAGGTTGTAAAGTGGGTGGTGTGAGGTGGAAAAGGACTGTAGGTAAGATCGTGAAAAGTGTGGAGAAGAGCTGGAGAGGTGACGGTGGAGAGTGAGCAGATAGCTGTCAGCCAGGAGTAGGGCAAAGCCACTTGCTAAGGAGGTGTTTTTTTTAAGCTTGGTTTAAATAGCGCTAGGGATGTTAAGGAGGTATGGTTTGCTGGGAGGTCATTCCAGAGTTTACCTACGTAGTTTGCAAAGAGGGAATCTCCTGCTTAATTTTTGAATATATAGGTTTTTATGTGGTTTTTGTTGGTGGATCAGAGTGGTCTACTGATAGCCTAGGATTGAAGAGTTTGTAGGGCAGGTATTTTTTAGGATCTGAGAGAATTTTATGGGCTGTTGTGAGTTGTAAGTAGTGTAGGAGTCGGGGCAGTTCTAGCCAGTTGAGTTTATGTACTTTAACTGTCCGGGAAATATGAATATCAAATTTAAGTTTATAGTCAATCTCTACTCCCAATAGTTTAGTGTGTGGTGAGGTGGTTATGATGGTATTGTTATAGGAGGCAATGTAGAAAGTGTTGGGGAACAGCAATTTTATTAGGAGAGAAGACCAATAGTTTTTTTTTTTAGGGTTTAAGATTAAATAAGCATTTGTAAGCCAGGACTCAACTTCATGAAAGGCTTTTTGAGTTAGAGTCTGAAGTTCTAGTAGGGATGGTGCAGAACAAATCACAGGTGAGTCGTCTGCATATTGGATGAGTGACGCATGAGTGGTTACAAGACGGAGGTTATTAGCAAATATAGAGAACAGAAGTGGGCCTAAGATAGAGTCTTGGGGCACTCCAAGGACTACTGGTAATAGCGGTGATAAGGTCTGTTGCCATGAGACTGCTTGTTGACGTCCTGTGAGGTAATCTTTGAACCAAGCCAGGGTGGCATTGCAGAAATGTAGATCAGAGAGGGCGTTTAGTAGGTTAGTATGGGAGACCATATCAAAGTCTTTTGACAGGTCCAGGAAGATAGAAGAGACATAGTTATTGTTGCTCCTGTGACAAGTGACAATGTTAGTAAATGACAGTAGTGTGTTTGTTGTGCTATGGATTGGTCTGAAACCATGTTAGGTATTAGTTAGTAGTTTGTTATTAAGTAAGTAGTCAGTGACCTGCTTATGAATTACTCTTTCTAGAATTTTAGATAGTGGTGACAATATTGCAAGTGGTCGACAGTTATTAAGATCAGTTGATGGGCTGCCTTAATGTAGGGGAATGATGTATGCGGTTTTCCAGATGGGAGGGACCTAGTGTTCGGCTATGCATCTATTGATTAGTATTGATATGGATATGCTACTCCTTCTGCTGTTAGCTTTAAAGTATTTTGCGGGTAGACTGTTTGTGGCTAGTGTAGTCGGTTTTAATTTTTTCAGAAGTTTTTTGAAAGTATCAGTTGCTACTGGTTTCAGTGAGAAGGTGGCTGCGATGCTTGGTGTGGGGAAGGAGGGTTTAATTGTTGAGGGTGTTTGATTTTTGGATAGTTCTAGGATGTTTTCTGTAAAATATTTGTTAGATTGAGTGACTATATTGTCTGAGTTATTGGTGGTGGCAGTGGGAGTACCTGTTTTACCTGGGAGAAGGATATCTTTTATTGTGGACCAGAATTTTTGTGGGTTTTTGTGGTACTTGGCTTGTACTTTGATGTAGTAGTTAACTTTATCTATTTTAATTTGTTTCTTTGCTTTATTCCTAAGTTCCCAATAAGTCTTAAATGTGATTTGGGACCTATTTGTTTTCCAGGTAGACCAAGCCTCATCTCTAAGCCTGAGAAGAGTTGGTGTTTCTTTTTTTAACCATGGGGCATAGTTAGGTTTAACACGTACATATCTACTGGGTGCTTGAGAGTTTAGAATGGAAAGGGAAGTCAAGTCTGATTACTCAACTATGATACATATTAATAAAGAAGCTGAATGTAAAAATGCAGTATTATACTCAGACACAAGAACATCCATGCACTTACCTCATAAATAAATTTATCCTCAAAAACAATAGTCATCATAGGATACATTCATGGACAATTAACTTTTTTTGGCCACAAAATATCAAGTGACACTAAGAAATCATTCTGCCAGGCACAATTAATTATTAAAGGCATACCACCCAGGTCTAAGGAAGTTACTATTCCACTATTCCTCCTTTTATCAGGCCCATATTAGAATGGAATACTGCCTTTGGCATATGTCTATCCAAACAAATGGCTCATCTAGAAAAAAAATAAATACATTTTCCTCACCAAGAAAATCACAGCCATGAGCTCCATACGTGATAAAGAGAATTTACAAGCTCTATTACTCTATTCCTTCTATTACAGACTTCTGCACTGAGGTTTCTACCTGACCTCTTTGGCTACAAATGACCCTATCTACTTGACCTCCTACATGTTCATAAACTAAAACCACCGCAAATACCTACTCTAGAGACCTAAACATGGCCTGTAATATAAAAAAGAATCTGTTGGTGGGATAGATATCCCTCTCAAAGAATGCCCTATATTTGGAATAAGCTCCGATTTATGTCAAAGAAGCTCCTTCTCCCTCCTAAAATCTATCCTAGATGAATGAATGGATGGGTAGCCGTAAATTCACCACAAGTCTAGACCCTCAGCCTTTTACAGCCAGGGAAAGTAGGTAAATTGTAGTGACAAGCTTTTTGGCTTCTAGGTAGATTACCTGATATACAACTATGGGTTTACTATCATGTTGTTGGACAGCATTCCGTCGAACTGGGATAGTCAAAAGGCAAGTTTCCCAGTACATGAAAGGCCGAACCGAAAATGGTCGACACCACAACTTGCTCCCCTGAAAAATGTGAGTTGGGATTGACTCGGAGGGAAGGTATGCTGGCTAATGTCAACTTTGTCAAATTTGGATGGATCGACATTATTGGTTTTGGTGTTGTACCTGTTCGGTGCTGTAATTTTCGATATTTTAGTTTGACATTGTGACCACTCGATGGAAGTGGTTTCTTGATTATAATAGTAAACCCAACTATGATCTATGTCCATTATTCATTTATTTATTAATTTATTCACACATATTCAGATATCTACGCAGTTAAAGAGTGGCTAGATGTATGCATATAGGGAGTTGTAGCGCATTGCACAGCAAAAGTCTGAACTACATTACTGTGGCTGTAATGTTCAGAGGTGATATATATGGGTTTTAATCCCACTACTGTGACATGCAAAAGACAGGGGCTATGGTCTTTGGAATTTCTCTGCTGCCTAAAACTACGTTATCTATATCTACAATCTGATATTCAGCAGGTGTATGGGATCATGAGTCACACCAGTGGTAGTAAACAGATTGAAGTATACAAAGTGTGCACAAATATGAATCACTGAACAACTCACCAAGTACAACTAGGTCACTAGAGCATGCAGGAAATATACATAGTTATCCTGGAAATTGGCCTATGCCATCCACAAAAAAACAGGCTTTATATGGACCATCTCACCAAGCAGCATCTCTGGCCTAGTTCTGTAGACTCATTTCTTACCACACTCTTGACTTCCAATGCCTTCCAAGAATATTACCAGCCTTTCCTGAAAATGAATGTGTGTGTGTGTGTGTGTGTGTGTGTGTGTGTGTGTGTGTGTGTGTGTGTGTGTGTGTGTGTGAATATAGGAGTTTATTTAAAAAAAGAAAAATCCTTGGTAACCTTCAAAGTCTCACAAAACCCACTATGCAACCTACACTGGGTCAAAAACAAGCCAAGCAGAAACTTCACAGTGTGGAGGGTGTGAAAGTTCATTCCTTGAAATATGTTGTGCACCTAGCTCATGAATAAAATTCAAACTTTAAAATACATACTATAAAATAATAAAATAGTAGGTAGCCCACAGTTGAGTTAAAAATGGAATATCTTTTATTGAAACACACAAACAAATGATCCTAATGAAAAGCATTAAACACATTTATTAATTTTATATATATATATATATATATATATATATATATATATATATATATATGGGTCTATATGACTTGGTCGACAGTTCATATGATCGACTGTTCATTTGGTCGACAGTTCATTTGATCGACAAGCATTTGCCCCCTTCCCCAATGTTGTGTGACCCTGGAGTTGATATATATAGTCAGGGGGGGTGTGGGGGGCACAGCCCGCCACATTGGGGGGTGTGGGGGGCGGAGCCCCCCACCTAAAATGCTTGTCGATCAAATGAACTGTCGACCAAATGAACAGTCGATCATATAAACTGTCGACCAAGTCATATAGACCCATATATATATATATATATATATATATATATATATATATATATATAAAATCAGGTTATTTGGAGCAAATAACACACACACACACACATATACATTAACTTTCGGGAAAGGCTGGTAATATTCTTCAATACAACAGTCTTCTGTCCTGGCTCAAGATAGCATACTCCCCACAGTACCGGTCTAGGAACTTTCTACTCTTAATAACCTAAATTATTATAAAAACGGTAGTGTGCATCACAGCAGTCTGGTTAATTTTAAATGGATATCAGGAATAGCTATTGTTACCATTTACCAATAAATACTATCTATACAGAAACAACTGATGCAACAAACATTTCACATTTAAATGAGAATGACTTTTTCTGCTCTTTGCTAACCATCACCTTTAAATCATTTAATTCCCCTTTTACAGCTTCAGTTTCCTGGTTTTAAAAAAAAATCACAGATCTTGCAATCACAGGGCAGAATAATTTCAGTTTCAGCTTTTACATGTTTGTTATACAATACACATCTTATGCATAACTGCTGTATTTACCAGGGGACTGCAGTTACAAAATTTACATACTACTTCTACACTGCACAGAAAAAGATCTCATGTTCTCAGATATTTTCATACTCCAGAAAATTATGAATATTGTAAATTAAAACACAAATGTTTAGTTCACCTGCTGCAGATGTTATACTGCTTACATGGAACACACATTTCTGTTATAGTCTAACAAAAAAATCAGTGGCAGATAAATTTTCAATCATCACAGTAGTGATTATGTACTTATTTATCCAGTCCTTCATTATCTTAATCACAATGACACCTGTTAGGGGTACATAGTCCACAGAGTACCTACAATTGGTGGGCAAGTGTGTGCTTGTGCACATCAGGGGTTGCAAAAGCTTGCATTGCATGTGCCTCACTACAATAAGCTGAAATCCATAACTGTCACCATTAAGTCACACATTTCTTCCAAAATGGGCATCTGAGTTGCATACAATCAATAAAGTGGCTATAACTGGTGGGTACTGAGAAATTGTCTGGATGAAATTGACTTGACTCCTGTTATGGTTTTATTGAAGTTAAAATGTCATTGAACTGGCTTGTAAGGGCTAGTGTGTGCACACATACCTACAAGCATATGTGTGTGTGCATACTTCTTTTTTTTTTTTTTTTTTTTTGAGTGAAACAAGTTGAAATATATTGACCAGTATTTTACTTTTATTTGTATTGTGTTTGCTTAGAGTAAATATCTGAAGTGTACATCAATAAAACAGCTAAAGGCACTTCAAAGTAGCTCTGGTGTGTATTCTGAAAAGGAAGACTATTGCTGTAAGACTATTAGCATGCGCAATACTGTATGACTGATTATTTATGGAAAACTGTAGCTATATTCAAAGTAGACCTTGCTGTAATCTAGTGCCACACCATTCCATTTAGCCTCACCCAATGATTTATTTCCTATAGACTGCTTGCTCTGAAATCACCATCAACCACTGCACCTCTTCTCCAACAAAATGGCAATTAAATGGTTAACACACTTTACCCAAAAGTTAAGGGGCAAGAGGCTGGTAAGGAGACAGAAGACATACAGTTTGAAAAAAGTGAGGTGAATTTGGATTTTTTTTGCTTTACAAGTGTTAGTGCAGACAACAGGAACATCTGTATTTGGACTGAAAAAATATTATGCTAAACTGAAACGCCATCCGCATCAGTAGGAAGTAAATCTGGCAGATACTAAAAATACCATGATTCCTTATGATAAACATGTTGTTCTTCTTTCGTTTTTTCCCGGTTAGGGGTCGCCACAGCATAACTCTGGTCCGCTGATTGGCAGTTGATTTTTATGGTGCCGAGGTGGCAGCCCGACACCCAACCTTCAACTAAGGCACGCCCATTCACGCATGTCTTTTGAATGCCACTCGACCGCAGGGAGGACATGCACAGAAGGTGCTCCAGCCGAGAATCGAATGGGAGAACCTCTTGCTGTGAGGCGACAATGCTACCGCTGCACCACCGCGGCTTCTCTTCCTTATGATAAACATATTAGTTTATATAATGTCCAGGTCAAATTTCCCCAAGTCAGTGTAAATACCTTTGACGACTCCACTGAAAACATAGTTCATAGTTTACTACCAGGCTACCTGACCTTGTAGACCATTTTGAGCCTAGGCAATTACCCCATGTGAGGTTCATAGGTTCATAGTTCAGTACTAAGCTAACTGCCCTTGCGAGCTATTTTAAGCCTAGCCAATTATCCCTTGTGAGAATCAAACCCTGCACTTTGTGATTGCAAGGTAAACACCTTAACCATTAAGCCAACCTAATAACAGTCAAACTCAATTAATCCTACCTGGACAACATATTTAATAAAAATACAATTGGTGGGGCAAAAGGTACTGGTGGCAACTCAAAGGATGGCAAAGTGTTTATTAGTACACTTTCAGCAGAAAAACAAAAAACAAAGTAGGTCCCATGTAACCTAAGGAGGTACAGTAGGAAAGACTGAAGAGGAAAGATCTTTTTGTGAATTAAAGCTAGCCTAGCAGTTCTGCTAAGTGACTGGAAGAGCAGCAGAATACAACAGGATATGGTTAACAAGCTTTCACAAATGGAAAGAGAATATCATAATGACTTTCTGTACAGATTAGTGATAACATCTGCTTGAAATGTTGTCATAGACAACACCGTCACATACATCTGTTACATTCGTAGTCAGTTTTGCATGCCACAATCACAGTCATGACTTAGAGGGACAGAACCATATTGAAACCTGTGTATGCAACGTTACCCCTTCTTGCTATCCCCCTCCATTAAATCTACCAACTGTGATGATATAGCTTGTTTACAAAATGTCTGCTAACCTTAACATTTACATTTTTATCCTAATAACCTATTATTTTATTTCTTAACCATATGCAAATTTTATTTCTTAACCATATGCATATTTGGTCTCATTGGTGTCTATGTTGCTGGCCTGAGACAGAGTTTAAAAGGATCCTTGTACCAGTTCACCTACCCACTTAACACATACATGTGATTAAAAAATAAAAGAATTGTAGTAAAAGTTCTACGAAGACAAGCAAAAACATAACTGAACATGCAACACAGGAGAGGAAAAGGCAAGTTTAGCATAGACCTCAAACTAATGCACACTATTGTTGAATAAATACAGAAGACCACTCATGTTTTTTTCAGTCGAAAAAAAGCATAAAGCAGACATGCATGGTAGGAACCAGAGAATGGGGGGAGGGCTGTTATTAGGGCAGTTTAAACAATTAAATGCCTTAGAACAGACAGTGTGAGGGGAGAGTGTTGGGGTAAAGGAACACACAAAAAAGTAAAAGGACAACTTAGTGGAATGAAATGTGGGACAACCTCAAGATGTAATAAGGGACTATCTGTGATGCTGCTGATGGTTGCAGTAAAAGGATAACACACATGACTAGCAGGCTCCATCTATTCAGTTAATGCAGTGTGGTAGTTAACGTATTTTCATGTCCGAACTTTGTTTTCTGTTTAGTGGACCTCACAAATATTTTCTCATGTCTTTTCAGTAGACAAAATACATCCAGAAAAACCCATCCGAGTCTGTACAGCAAGGAATGTAACCAGCTCCTGCACATATCTATATACTCAAATGTATATGTAAGGAAGCTGGGGAGAAGCCTAGGATAGTACATCAGGTGGGACCCAGTACATTTCAGCAAAATGGCATGACACAGGGGATGGGGGAAGAGTTGATCACATTGTGGGTGAGTTGGAAATGAGGCAGAGCAGACAGCTTCAACCATCCCATAAAGACCATTCATTTGACTGCAACTTACTTCACCTAGAGTACCTTTCTGAATTATATTTTTTCTAGTAAATGAAATAGATTTCATAAACATACCAATTTTACATGGGCAGTCGTAAAGCAATGCCAAACTTCTTTTTCAGACAGCTGACACTTGGCAGTCAGGTTGCAGATCTGCTTCTACCCATTTTACACGCTATAATGGAGAAGCTGGCACCAACTTCATTAACAATGGGGATAACTCCATTCCTTAAAAGTGAACCTGCAAGTCACCATAAAAAATACCAACCAATAACTTCTTCTAACAGCAAATAGCAATATCCTGGTATTGATGCAAAACCGTTTACAATCATTATATAAAAATTTTATGAAGGGAAAAGATCAGAGAAATAGTAAAAGAAAATCAAATGGAACCAAGGCTCATCTATTACTTAAAGATATAACAAAGATCTGAAAAATGGGCAGAGCCTAAGTAATGGCCAGCAGTGACTTCAAAATGGCTTTTGACAGTATTCCATATTCATGGCTTATAGAATGCTTACAGTTGTAGCAGTATTCCATATTCATGGCTTATAGAATGCTTACAGTTGCAGCAGTATTCCATTTTCATGGCTTATAGAATGCTTACAGTTGTAGCAGTATTCCATATTCATGGCTTATAGAATGCTTACAGTTGTAGCAGTATTCCACATTCATGGCTTACAGAATGCTTACAGTTGTAGCAGTATTCCATTTTCATGGCTTATAGAATGCTTACAGTTGTAGCAGTATTCCATATTCATGGATTACAGAATGCTTACAGTTGTAGCAGTATTCCATATTCATGGCTTATAGAATGCTTACAGTTGTAGCAATATTCCATATTCATGGCTTATAGAATGCTTACAGTTGTAGCAGTATTCCATATTCATGGATTACAGAATGCTTATAGTTGTAGCAGTATTCCATATTCATGTCTTATAGAATGCTTACAGTTGTAGCAGTATTCCATATTCATGGATAACAGAATGCTTATAGTTGTAGCAGTATTCCATATTCATGGCTTACAGAATGCTTACAGTTGTAGCAGTATTCCACATTCATGGCTTACAGAATGCTTATAGTTGTAGCAGTATTCCACATTCATGGCTTATAGAATGCTTACAGTTGTAGCAGTATTCCATATTCATGGCTTATAGAATGCTTACAGTTGTAGCAGTATTCCATTTTCATGGCTTATAGAATGCTTACAGTTGTAGCAGTATTCCATATTCATGTCTTATAGAATGCTTACAGTTGTAGCATCATTCCATATTCATGGAATATAGAATGCTTACAGTTGTGCAAGATACGCTGTACATGGAATAAATTACACAGCAGTTGCCCTGAAACAGTAGCAACCTACATTACAACTGAGTCATGAAAAAAGGTAAATCGTTAACCAGCAATATTCTTGTGCGCCTCTATCACCACTGATTTGATTTTCCTACAATTAATATGTTTACTCACCAGACTAGACTATGGTTACTGCTTTACTTCAAGAAAACAAACCTGTCAAATGACATCTCTCCTACTTTTTGTGGATGATTTAAAACTATATACATTATCTGACATACAAGTTAAACTACAATTACAAATTGTTACAACTCTTTTTACTCAGACGGTGTAAGAATAACATTTAAGCAATAACCCACGCCTGGGTGTGGGTAATGCTGGATTTACCCACGGTTGTTGTGGTTTGGTCACGAAGGCGAAGCCCGAGTGGCCAAACAAAGACAACCGTGGGTAAATCCAGCATTACCTACACCCAGAAGTGGGTTATTGCTATTATACAATGACATTATTTAGGAAAAAAAATACTTACTTTTCTTAAATAATGGCATTGTAATAATGCCTCCTTGCTGCCCTTCCGCAGCTGCCTGGTATTCTGCGGCAGTTCTGATGTACTGTGCATGTGTATGCTTACGCAGTACATCAGAGCTGTGTGTGGAAGCAATGGAGAAAGCAAGGTCTCTGTTGCTATTTAAAAAAGTGTCTCGCTATGTTAAAAGGAGTTTAACATAGCAAGTTAGCTTTAAAAAATGCAACGGAGATCTTCCTTTTTCCGATGCTTTTTTAAAACCTGTCTCGCTATGTTAACCCATTTAACATAGCGAGACAGGTGTAAAAAAAGCAACGAAGAAAGGAATATCTCTGTTGCTTTTTTTAAGCTCTCTCACTATGTTAAACCCGTTTAACATAGCAAGATTACAGCAACGGAGCTCTTCCATTCTCCATTGCTGTAACAAAAAAAAAAAAAACTTATACTAATGGAAAAAGTCTGGGCAACTGGACCTTTTTCCATTAGTATAAGTCTGATTTACAACGAGCACACTGACCAATCAGTGTGCACATTTTGGAATATTAATGGGGGGGGGGTCATTGTATAATTAGCCTTTTTAAATGTATGAAAGCAAAACTTAAGCATTAAACATATAATCTTGGGAGAGGAATACAGTATAAATGAACTGGGAGGGAAGCATGAATATCTGGGAACAAGGGTCATCAATATGACATGAACAAACAGTAAAGCTTAGAAATATTTCAGCAGCCTAAAATTAAAACTTGCCTTAACATCTAGGGATAAAATATAAACTACAAGTTAGCTTAACATCCACTTTCTTACCTAGTTTTGATATGAATGACTGCTGCTTTAATTTATTGGATTAACTGAACTGAAATAAAAGAAAACTGTTTGTGGTCATCAAATGATACATAAAAAGTCATTGTATGGAAGATTAAATACCTTGCAAGCTGAAGGAGGCATTGAACGCCTTGAAAATGCTTATATTGTATACGGCTGTAAATTTGGAACTGAATAAACATTTACTGATATCATCAGAAAGTACAGTTTTGTACCTACCATAAATGTAGATGTTCGAGTGCTCATACAGCTGCAGTCATTACAGATGGGTTATCCTGCCATCAGGCGGGTCCTCGGTCGGCCGAATTCCAAAGTCTAGGTCTGGCGTCGGTTGTCGTCGCTTCTTCCCTGATGTCAGTGCGGCAGGGTTATAAAAGAGGCAGCCATTTTCTTCAGTTTTTCTTGCCCCAGATGTCAGGTGCCCCCAGAAGGAAGGCAAAACATAATGTTATGCAAACATGCAATATAGATAAATCAAAAAACAGTAGATGCAAGCAAATACACCATAAAAGAATACTCCAAATAGGTTGTATGATAAAGGTGTTTGTCATAAGGCCTGTCTTAAGATGGGATGGAGGGGGGGTAACCTGGACTGCAGCTGTATGAGCACTCGAACATCTACATTTATGGTAGGTACAAAACTGTACTATGTTCATCGTGCATACAGCTGCAGTCATTACAGATCGGTAGAATCCCAAAGCTAAGTAAGGGTGGTAGGCACTAAGTGGAACTAGGAGGAGTGAGGATGCCCTGCAGGACTGCTGTGGCAAAGCCCGCTCTAGATTTTGAGTATAGTGGAAGGTGGTAGTGCTTGGAGAAAGTGTGCACTGAACTCCAAGTAGCTGCTTCCAAAATGTCCTTGGTAGGGACCCCCCTGAGGAAAGCTGCAGAGGTAGCTGTGGCCCTGGTGGAGTGGGATCTGATGTATGCAGGCATAGATTTTCCATGAAATGAATAACAAAAGCGTATGCAGTTTGAAATGAATAACAAAAGCGTATGCAGTGGGCTATCCATTTTGAAATTGTCTGTTGGAAATAGCCTTTCCTTGAGCACCTGTAGCACAGGACACAGAGTTGCTCAGATTTCCTGAATGGCTTTGTTCTGTCCAAGTAATAACGAAGTTGTCTGTGAATGTCCGAGGAATGTAGTAGTCTCTCCCCTTTGTTCTGTGGATTTGGATACAAGGTAGGTAAGTGGATAGTCTGATTCAAAGCTACACTGGATACTACCTTTGGCATGAAGGTAGGGTTGGTTCATAAGGAAACTCTGTCCTGATGGAAAATGATGAATGGTTGCACAGCCATGAGGGCCTGCAGTTCCGAAACCCTGTGTGCTGAGGTGATAGCCAGAAGGAAGGCTGTTTTCCATGACAAGTATTGTAGCTCTGCTGAAGAGGCCGGCTCAAAGGGAGGCAGGGTCAGCTTCTCCAATATGAAGTTGAGGTCCCAAGCTGGAACTGGTGGTTTCCTTGGGGGTTTTATATTTTTTGCCCCTCTGAGGAACTGCCTTAATAGAGGATGTGAGAATAGAAGAGGGTCTGTGTTGTATTGTGCAGAAATGGCTGAAGCGTGGATCTTGATGGAGGAGAAGGAAAGGCCACTGTTTAACATCTCAGCTAGGTACTGTAAAATTTGAGGTATATTTATTACCCAAGGATTCTGGCCCTTTTCTTGATTCCAGGAACAAAATCGTTTCCATTTGGCGGAGTAGGCTTTTCTAGTAGAAGGTCTTCTGGCCTCCAAGATGACATCCTGCACCTCCTTGGAGAGGAGAGTCTGTTGGGAAATTAAGGTATTCTCCATGCAGCTAGATTTAGGGTTTTGAGCTGGCTGTGAAGGGTTTTGTAGTTGTGCTGGGACAATAGAAGAGGGACTAGAGGTAGGATCCATGGTGGGGAGTGTGTCAGGCTCTTTAGGAGCGGATACCAGTGTTGTCGTGGCCAGTCTGGAGCAATGAGAATCATTTGTGGCCTCTCTGCTCTGGCTTTTAATAGAACTTTGGTCAGTAGAGGAAGAGGCGGGAAGGCATAGACTGTCAATGTTGTCCAATTGAAAGAGAGTGCGTCCACTTTCCAGGCCTGTGGATGATAAGTCCTTCAACAAAATTTTTTCAACTGGTAATTTCTGTGGGTAGCAAATAGATCTATCTCTGGCTGTCCCCATGCCCGAGTTATCTTTGAGAAAACTTGAGGATGCAACTTCCATTCGTGTGGATCTGTCATATTTCTGCTTAGGTTGTCTGCCAGTGTGTTTTCCTTCCCTGGCAGGAATTGTGCCTGTAGTTGAATTTGCAATTCCAGTGCTGTGTTCCATAGGGTCATGGCTTGCCTGCACAGGGGGTATGAATGAGTTCCCCCTTGTTTGTTTATGTACCACATGACTGTGGTGTTGTCTGTCCTTATCAATAGCTGGCCTGGATGCAGTAGGTCTTTGAAGTTCATAAGAGCATTTTGCATGGCTAGCATCTCCTTTTGGTTGATGTGTAGGTGCTTCTCTTTTTGCGACCATTTTCCCTGAATGCACTGATCTGCCATATGTGCTCCCCAGGCGTGGTCTGAGGCGTCCGTTGTGATGATTTGAGTTGCTTGAGGTACAAAGAAAGGGAGACCTGTGTTTCTTTGGCATGCTTGAGCCCACCACAAAAATTCCTTTTGAAGGCATGGAATGACTGGCATAATTGTTTCCAAGCTGTGGCTGTGTTGAGACCATAAGATTTTTAGGTACCATTGTAGTTTCCTCATATGCAGCTTTGCACATGGGATTAGTAGGATGCAAGATACCATGAATCCCAGAGCCTGCAGGACTTTCCTTGCAGTTAGCCTGGTGAAAGTTGCCATTTTTCTGAAGTATTGAGACAGTTGCCCTTGTTTGTCTGGCGTGAGGTAGGCCATCTGGGTGGTTGTATTTAAGCTGGCACCCAGGAAAATTATCTGTTGAGAAAGTATTAGTTTTGATTTCTTTTTGTTCACTGTGTATCCCAGGAAGTTTAACAGTTTTATTACAAACGCCAGATGCTGCAATAGAATGTCCTTGCTGTCCGCTTGGATCAGGCAGTCGTCCAGATATGGGTAGATTTGTATTCCTTGTAGTCTGCAGAAGGCAATTACTGATGCCAGGCATTTCGTAAACACTCTGGGTGCAGTAGATAAGCCAAAGGGCAATGCAGAGAATTGGTAATGGGTTGAACCTGCAAGAAATCTGAGGTATTTTCTGCAATCTTGTCTGATAAGGACATGCAGGTATGCCTCCTTGAGGTCCAATGTTACCAGCCAAGACTCCTTGCCCAGCATGGGAAGAAGCTGCTGTAATGTGAGCATCTTGAATTTTGGCACCTGTAGATATGTGTTTAGGATGGATAGGTCTAAGATAGGTCTCCAATCTTTGTCTTTCCTTGGTACCAGGAATAGTCTGGAATAAAAACCTTGACCTTGTTCTTTTGCAGGTACCTCTTGAATCGCTTTCATATCCATGAGAGCGGAAAAGTACAGTTTTGTACCTACCATAAATGCAGATGTCCGATAGGTATGCATCTGTAGTCCTAACAAATGGGTTGTCCTGCCTCAGGCAGCCCTTCAGTCGGCCGGATTCTAAAGTCTGGGTCTGGCCTCGGCTGATGTCGCACTTCACCCGACGTCATCGCTGCTGGGGTATAAAGGCATCAGCCGACGCCATTTTCCTCAGTGTTTCTTGGCCCAGATGCCAGGTGCCCTCTAGGAAGGCTAAATTTGGATAAATGCAGATAATTCCAAACAATAGAAAGCAAAAAATATATATACATATATATATATATATATATATATATATATATATATATATATATATACAAACAAATACACCAAAATAGATTCCCCCAGCTAGCTGAAAGTGGGGTAAGTACCCTAGGAATACCACAGAGGGGAAGGAGGGTGGGTAATCCTGACTGCAGATGCATACCTATCGGACATCTACATTTATGGTAGGTACAAAACTGTACTATGTCCTTCAAGGATGCATCTGCAGTCCTAACAAATGGGTAGAATACCATAGCCAAACTGGGGGAGGAGGCACTAAGATAAAGATGGTGTAGTTAACATCCCTTGCAAAACAGCAGTTGCAAAACCTGCTCGGGATCTGGAGTATAAAGGAAGATTATAATGCTTGGCAAATGTATGCACGGAGCTCCAAGTAGCAGCTTCTAAAATGTCTTTGGTAGCCACTCCTCGTAGGAAAGCTGTAGTGGTGGCTGTAGCTCTTGTGGAATGAGGCCTGATATTTTTAGGAGTTGTCTTTCCATGAAAAGAGTAGCAGAATCTAATGCAATTTCCTATCCATTTTGAGATTGTCTGTTTTGAAATTGCTTTTCCTTGCACTCCTGTTGCATATGCTACCAGAAGCTGGTCAGTTTTTCTGCTGGTTTTAGTTCTGTCCAGGTAGTAGCGTAGTTGTCTGTGCACATCCAAGGTGTGTAGTAGTCTTTCCCCCCTGTTCTGTGGGTTGGGGAAGAAAGTAGGTAAATGTATAGCTTGGTTCAAGGATACCCTGGAGACCACCTTTGGCATAAAAGTAGGATTGGTTCTCAGAGACACTCTATCCTGATGGAAGATAAGGAAAGGCTGTACTGCCATTAATGCCTGTAACTCAGATACTCTTCTAGCTGAAGTGATTGCTAGCAGGAATGCAGTTTTCCACAATAAGAACTGTAAATCTGCTGTTGCTGCTGGTTCAAAAGGAGGAAGTGTTAATTTTTCCAGCACAAAGTTGAGATCCCATGCAGGTAGAGGTGGCTTCCTTGGAGGCTTTACGTTTTTGATTCCCCTCAAAAATTGCCTGAGAAGAGGGTGAGAGAAGACAGGAGGATCCATGTTGTACTCTGCTGAAATTGCTGATGCATGAATCTTAATGGAGGAGTAGGACAGGCCATTGTGGAAGAGTTCTGCTAAGTATTCCAGGATGTGTGCTATGTTTGCCATTCAGACATTTTCTCCCTTTGCTGCACTCCAAATGAGGAATCTTTTCCATTTGGCTGAGTATGTTTTCCTTGTGGAGGGTCTGCGAGCCTCCAGGATAATGTCCTTAACCCTCTGAGATAAATCTGGTTGATTTTGCTTCATGGGATATTCCAAGCAGTTAGCTGCAGTGTCTTCAAGTTTGGATGCAGGGTCTTGTAGTTGTTCTGTGTTAGAAGTAAGGGGCATAGAGGTAGAGGCCATGAGTGTGCCCAAGACATGCTTCTCAGAAGCGGGTACCAATGTTGTCTTGGCCAGTCCGGAGCTATCAGAATTACCTTTGGCTGTTCCTCTCTGATCTTCAGTAGGACTTTGTACATCAAAGGAAGAGGTGGAAATGCATATGCTGTTAGGTTTTTCCAGCTGAAGGATAGAGAGTCCACCCTCCAGGCAAGTGGGTGGTATACTCTTGAGCAGAATTTCTTCAATTGGTGGTTATGTGGGGAGGCGAACAGGTCTATCTCTGGCATTCCCCATTTCTTTGTTATGGTTCTGAAGATATCTGGATGCAGCATCCATTCGTGAGCATCCGTGGTAGTTCTGCTTAAGGTGTCTGCTAGTGAATTTTCTTTCCCTGGTACAAATCTGGCCTGCAGATGAATGTTGAGATTCAGGGCCAAATGCCACAGGTCCATTGCCATCCGGCATAGAGGGTATGAGTGAGTACCGTCCTGTCTGTTGATGTACCACATAACTGTGGTGTTGTCTGTCCTTATCAGCAGGTGTCCTTGTTGGAGGAATGGTCTGAATGCCTCGATTGCATGTTTCACTGCCAGCATCTCCTTTAGATTTATGTGAAGATTCAACTGGTCTTGGGACCATAGGCCTTGTATACACTTGTCTTCCATGTGTGCCCCCCAGCCTAGGTCTGAGGCATCCGTGGTGATTGTCTGGCTTGGATGTGGTTTGTGGAAAGGCAATCCTCTGTTTATCTGACAGGCCTGAGCCCACCACAGGAATTCTTTCTTCACGCATGGAATAATTGGTATCTGAGCTTCTAGACTGTGCTTGTGTTGAGACCATACATTCCTTAGGTACCATTGTAACTTTCTCATATGCAGCCTGGCATGCGGAATCAATATTATGCAGGATGCCATGTAACCCAGGGCTTGCAGGATTTTCCTTGCCGTAAGCTGAGTTTGTGTTGTTAGTGTCATGAAATAGACTGGTAGTTGCTTTTGTTTTTCTTCTGTGAGAAAAGCCATCTGAGTTGTTGTATCCAGTTCTGCAGCCAGAAATGTTATCCTTTGGGATAGTACTAGCCTTGACTTTTGAATGTTGACTGTGTATCCCAAGGCTTGCAACAGGTGTATGACATTGGCCAAATCCTTTATTACTTTTGTCTTGCTGTCCGCTTGTATTAGGCAGTCGTCCAGGTATGGGTAAATTTGAATTCCCTGAAGCCTGCAATGAGCAATTACTGATGCCAAGCATTTCATGAATACTCTGGGCGCAGTAGATAAGCCAAAGGGTAATGCTGAGAATTGATAATGCTCTGATCCTGCAAGAAATCTGAGGTGTCTTCTGCAATCTGGTCGTATAGGGACGTGCAGGTATGCCTCCTTGAGATCTAGAGTCACCAGCCAAGACTCCTTGCCCAGCATGGGAAGAAGTTGCTGGAGGGTCAGCATTTTGAATTTTGGAACAATGAGGTATGTGTTCAGTGCGGACAAGTCGAGAATAGGCCTCCATTGATTTTCTTTTCTTGGTACAAGAAATAGTCTGGAGTAAAAACCTTGGCCTTGCTCCATAGGTGGTACCTTTTCTATTGCTCTCATCTTTAGTAAACTGATGATTTGTTTTAGAGCTTCTGTTTTTTGGCTTGGTGGAAGGTTTGGCATTCCTCTCCTTTTTGGTAGAGTGTGGAAGTGAAACCTGTAGCCCTTGTCTATTGTTTGTAAAGTCCATTTGTCTCCTGTAATACAATGCCAGTTTTCTGAAAATAAAGCTAGCTTTCCGCCCAAGGGTGCTTCTAGTTGTTCCCTGGTAGGCGGAATGAGAGTCAAGTCATTGTGTCTGTCCTGTGGAAGTGGTTGTAGTGGCAGCTGTGGCAGCACTTCTCTGGTTGGCAGGTTGCCATTGGCGACCCCTGTAGGCACCTCTTGATTGGTTTCTGCCTCTTGGACGTCTATTTCTGCCTCTCTGTGCTTTGGATGTGTCTGGAAAGGACCAATTTTTCGAGGGCCAATTCCTGCTAAACCTCGGAGGTTGGACCTGTAAAAAATCCTTGACTGTTTGGACAGATTTTGCTTTTTCTTCCACTTTCTTTATAACCTCCTGTGCTGGGGAGCCAAACAAACTGTGCTTCTCCATAGGCGCATCTAGGAGTTTTGACTTAACATGGTCTGGTAAGGATTGCTCTTTTAACCAGGCATGCCTTCGAATCACTGCTCCAGTCATAGCTGATCTAAAAGAAGCCTCCAGTGCATCAAAGCCACATTTTAAAAAATGATTACTGACCTGCTGAGAGTTATGTACCAATTCCTGAAGGGACTTACGGTCTATAAGTTCAGGAGAGGACAGTTTTTTATTTAGCTGGTCTAATAAAAATTCCTGGTACTGTATCATGTGAAATTGACAGTTTAAGGCCCTGGCAGAAAGAGTAGCAGATGTATAAACTTTTTTACCCCATCTCTCCAATGCTCTAGATTCCCTTTCAGAGGGAAGAGGGTTTTTGGCAGAGGCAGCTGCAACACCTTTAGGACCCTGAGAAATGGTTTCTGGGTCTGCAACATGAGCCTTATACAAGTGGTGGTGAGAGTCCGGGACCCTGTAATATCTGTCAGGCTTTGCAGGGGCCGGAGGAAGAGAATCAGGGGCAGTACTGGCATCATTATATGCATCATCAACAACAGATAGTACAGGAGGTATGGCTAAAGGCCTATGCTGTGGTAAATGTAAAAAAGTCCTTAGCCTTTTCCTTGAATCTGAAAAATCCTGGCCCTGCCATTGGAAGTGTTCCCTCATTGAGTGTAGGGTTTCCCCAAAAGAAAATTCTTCAGGAGGAGAAGCAGAAGGTATGGAGTCTTCTGCATCAGAATCCTCGTAAGGTGAATATGGGCCTTCCTGATGGTCAGATAAATCTGAGCCATCCGAGGAATAGTCTGAAGAGAGAGGTTCAGGTGGTTCAGTCCTAGGCCTCTTATCTGCAGGGGGTTGAGAGGCCCTGTCTGGGTGAGGTTTGGACCCCCTGATCAAAGAAATAAGGTCCTCAGCAAGGCTGAGTATCTGGGAACTAGAAGTAGACCTGTGAGAGGGAGCCTTAGTAGGTAAGGCCTTGGAAATTTTGGCTGCTTTAGCCCTGGAAAAGGCCTTCATAGACATAGAAGCAGGGGGTCTAGCAGCCCCACGTGCAGGAGTAGAGATGTCTAAAGGGATAGTGTCTGACAAATCCTGGGTGACTGCTTCTACAGCAGTAATATCTGAAGCCGATTCAGCCATGGCCTGTGTGGCCTCGGTTATCGGAGGCATGCTTTCAGCCGAAGGAAGAACCGAGGACTCTGTTTCAGCTGAAACCGAGACACTCGCGGTAGGCCTAACCGTGGTTTCAGCCGAAACCGCGGTCCGCGAGTGTCGGTCCTTTTCCTTGCGTTTTTTAGCTAATTGTGTAGTCGGAGTCTCCGACGGCATTTTATATGCAAAAGCGGGACCAAAAAACTCTTCTGCAAACTCCGACCGACGTCTAAGCGTCCATCGGTTGAAGGAAGCACAGGCTAAACAAGCTGATACGTCGTGATCTGGGCCTAAGCAAGGAAGGCAGTAAGAGTGGAAATCCTTATGAGGTATTTGTTTCCCACAAGTTAAACAATTATTTACTTTTTCTGACATCGGCTGAGGCAAGAAAGCATCCCCAACGGGGTACTTAGCTTTTTTAGAAGGCTTCGGTAGTAGAAATCTCTGGATCTGACCGACCGGCACTTGCGAACAGCTTCTGCTTCGGGCACCGCGCGGCAAGAAAGACTGAGGAAAATGGCGTCGGCTGATGCCTTTATACCCCAGCAGCGATGACGTCGGGTGAAGTGCGACATCAGCCGAGGCCAGACCCAGACTTTGGAATCTGGCCGACCGAAAGGCTGCCTGAGGCAGGACAACCCATTTGTTAGGACCGCAGATGCATCCTTGAAGGACATTTTGTCTTTGTACCTCTGCCCTTTGATTTTGTGGCAGGTTTGGCATGCCTCTCATTTATGGAAGGGTGTGAAAGTGGAACCTGTAGCCTCTGTCTATAATGTCCAGAATCCATTTGTCTTTTGTAACAATATGCCAGGTTTTTGAAAATAATGCCAGTTTTCCGCCCAAAGGTGCTGCCATTAAAGCTTTGCTTGGCAGGTATAGGGGGAAGTCATTGTGTCTGTTTTCTAAATGACTGTGATCTATCTTCTCCACCTCTTGGGGTTGGTGCTTGCCACTGTCTTGCTCTGTAAGATCCTTGAGGTTGTCCTCTACCCCTTGGGCGTCTGTATCTGCCCCTTTGAGGTCTGTCCGTGGCTGGAAAGGACCAATTTTTTGAAGGCCAGTTTCTGCTGAAGCGTGGAGGTTGTACCTGTAGGAAATCTTTCACTGTTTGCATAGATTTCGCTTTTTCCTCCATTTTCTTTAGTACCTCCTCAGCTTTAAAACCAAACAATACATTTTTTTGAAGTGGTGCATCTAATAACTTTGCTTTGACATGATCTGGTAAGGTTTGCTCTTTGAGCCAAGCATGTCTACGTATAACAGACCCCATGGCAGCAGCTCTACATGAAGCCTCTAAAGCATCAAAACCACACTGCAAGGTATGTTTACCCACTTGCTCTGCACCATGCAACAAATCCTGCAACTCTTTCAAATCTGGTTGTTCTGTTTGTGTCATTTTGCTTTTTAACTGGGATAACAAAAACTGTTGGTACTTTAACATATGGAATTGACAGTTTAATGCCCTCATGGTTAAAGTGGCAGATGTATACACCTTTTTCCCCCACCTTTCTAATGCTCTGGAATCTCTCTCTGAAGGTAAAGGGTTTTTAGCAGTAGAGGCCTTTATTCCCTTGGGACCCTGTGAAATAGTTTCTGGGTCAGCAGTATGCTGGCTTTTATAAAGGAACTGGTGAGAATCAGGGACCCGGTAATACCTGTCTGGTTTAACAGGGGCTGGAGGTAAAGAATCTGGATTAAGGCTGGCTTCTGCGTACACATCCTCCAAAATGTCTAAAACAGGAGGGATAGCCAGGGGCCTATGCTGGGGGAGCAGTAGAAATTCCCTGAGCCTTTTCTTGGAATCTGAGTAATCTTGGCCTTCCCAGTGAAAGTGTTCCCTCAAAGTATGCAGGGTTTCCCCAAAAGAGTAGTCCTCGGAGGGGGGGGGAGACCGAGGGAATAGACTCTTCAGCATCAGAGTCTTCTAAAGGGGAATAGGCATAATCCTGGTCCTCAGAATGTTCTGATGTAATAGAAGCCTGGTCTGAGGAAGGGTAGTCTTCCTCCAATCTGGGTCTTTTGTCAGAGGGGGGTTGGGAACCCCTGATGAGAGTTATCAAATCCTCAGCCATTTTAAGCATCTGCTTTTTAGGCATGGAGCCTTGGGAGGAGGTTTGAGGACCCTGTTTTTTAGTTTTCATGGCTGCTTTAGATTTAGTGAAGGATTTAATAGTGAAGGTGGAAGGCCTGAAGACGCCTTCAGAAATGGCAGGCCTGACTAAATTTTGAGTTTCCCCGCCAAGAGTGGCGTTGGTATCTGCAGTAGGAATGGAGACCGAGGAGCCTGCGACTTCGGGTACTGAAGTCACCGGTAAAATAGTTTTGTTGGTATTCAGGGGCTGCGTAGGCGCCTCGCTGTGTACCAGAGAACCGGTAGTTGGCCTAAGCGTGGTCTCAGTACTCGGTGCGGACTTCGGATGTCGGTCGTTATTTTTGCGTCATTTGTATAAACTGGTGTCGGTGTATCCGACGACATGATATAATTAAATTTTTTGCCAAAATAATGAAGGGTGAACTCCGCCCGGCGCTTAATAGTGCGCTTGTTGAACCTAGCACAAAAATGGCAGGCCGGGACGTCGTGGTCTGGGCCTAAGCAAGGTATACAGAAAGAGTGGAAATCCTTATGCGGTATTTGCTTCCCACAAGTAATGCAATTATTAACTTTGTCTGACATCGGTCTGAGGCAAGAAAAGTTTCCCCAACGGGGTACTTAGCTTTAAAGAAGAATTCAGCTGAAATACTTTCGTAAATCTCAGGAGCTGGCCGACCGGCACTTGTGAACTGCTTCTGCTTCGGGCACCGCGCGGCAAGAAAGACTGAAGAAAATGGCGTTGGCTGCCTCTTTTATACCCCTGCTGCACTGATGTCAGGGAAGAAGCGACGACAACCGACGCCGGACCTAGACTTTGGAATTCGGCCGACCGAGGATCCGCCTGACGGCAGGATAACCCATCTGTAATGACTGCAGCTGTATGCACGATGAACATCCAAACAGAGTGAATCTTCTGAACCACAAGGAAAATTTTGAAAATACACCCCTAATCAGATGCATCGCATTTCGGAAGGGAGTGAGTATGGAAATAAAATCAGAAGTAGACAACAGCAATAGAAAGTGATTAAAAAAATCAGAAGCAACAATTAGTAGAAAAGAAAAGGAAATTGGAAGACCCAAATTATAGTAGGAAGTACAGAGAACTCCAGGAACAACCACACATCGATCAAGATTTCATGTATGAACTGGCTAAGACAACAGAAACTTATACAGATAACAGGCTAACAATGGCACCACAAGGTAGTGGACTACATACATACTGAATCAGAAAATAAGAGAGCCAGACAACTATAAATTGTTCTGCTATACAGAACTACAAACAGTTGCATGTGTTGTTACAGGCTGTGATACAGTTATGGCTCAGGGTGTGTTAAACAGCTACACTTAGCACATCATGTGTACTGACAAAGTCAAAATGTATTAGCACATACACTCAGAAACTAGAACAATATGGCAATACACCACCCAAGATGGTTCCAGCAGCAGCAAGAATTTCCAAGCATGCCTAAATATGCTGCCAATACTTATAATGCCTTAAGAACTGCAGAAGACAATTCTGGATAACCTGCAAGTGCTGGGAAAAGCATACCTGATGAACATGAAATCAAAACTCTATAAACATTTGGAGAAATTACAAAAAAAATTGCGAATTTCTGTGTGCAAGTCTGTTGGAGTAGGCCTAGTGGCTACTTGATTTATAGATGAATACCATTCCCTGGAAACAACAAAAGTGTCCCACAAATACATGCATACCTCATTAAATTTGGGTTGGGCATGTTGACCACCTTACCTACAAACCTTTTACTGCATGTAGTAAGTGCCTGTCACTTGTAATGTAGTTTCCTGCTGTAATCATATTACGTTTTCATTTTCGATGCTACTGGAATAGCCTTCTCTACAAAAGCAAAAACAAACAAATAAAAATGGATTTGTTTACCTTCAAATTGGAATGGACGGCAGACTCTGGTGGGTAGACAATGAAATGTCTCAAGGTAAACCCAAATCCTTGAAAGTTCTTCCGAAGGGTCACTGTCTTGGGACCAGTCCAGGAGAACACTTCGTCCACAGTGGAATTTTCATTTGCTGAGGTCCCATCTCTTTGCCCTGCCGACTGGAGAAACGGGAAAAAATGTCTTAGTATACTAACAACAATGCCAAAACATGTGCCTCAGGCCCAGGAATAGAACATTCTCTCTACATAGAAGTGAATTCTACATTACAGTTGTGATGTCAATTTGGACTAATTACATATAAAACATTATGATTTACTTGCCAATAATTCCAAGCAGTACTGACTGCTAAGGTGCATGTGACCTTCTAGAAACATCTAATAGTAGCTCTTCACACAGCCATAACATACCCAGCACTGCTTACAAACTAGACGCTTCCTCCCAATTATGCATCGCACAAGGTGGTGACATCTGCAGATATCTTTTACTAACAACCAATAAGATGAAGACTACTGCAGCTGATGAGTAAATTACTGACTGTACAGTGCTTTGAAGTAAACTAAAATAGGTTTAAATGGAAAGCAAGCCTACCGTGAAGAAAGATGCTTCCCTTTCACTCTCAAACCTTAATATAACCAATTCCGGGGCTGCTGAACTGCAGGAAAATTCAGATCCCACAAAACTTCACTTTATTTACTACCAGAACTGCCTTCTATTAAATTCTCAACTAACGGCCAATATTGTCCTGTTCACATGCTTGAGTTCTTCGTCCAGATGCAATGGACATAAAATCTCATCTGCTCTATCAAGCTATGAATGCGACTTCCATATACAGTGTAGATAACCTGCCGTCCCTTAAATGGCCCTTATAACATGGCAGTGTTGTTCCTTTCCTCATTCTCTGTGCCTTTGTCCCAGTTCTTGTGCTTAGCTCTGATGGATGTGTAAAAGTACAGTAGTGTAAACTTACCATAAATGTAGATGTTCGAGTGTATTCACTGTTGCAGTCATTACATTTGGGTTATCTGCTTGCAGGTAGCCCTCAGTCGGCCTGATTAACAAAGTCTTGGGTCCTGCATCGGTTGCTGTCCCTTCTTCCATGACGTCAGGGGTATAAAACATGCAGCTGACGCCATTACATCAGTTTTTCTTGCCCCAGATGTCAGGTGCCCCCCTAATGGGAAGCAATTAAACATAAAAGCACAAAGATATGCCGCCAACAAAAAAGCAAATACACCAAAAAGGCTTTTAAGCATAGTAAAGGAAAGTAGAGGTATAGCCAAAAGAAGTTAGGGGGCTGGAGGGAGGGTAACCAGGACTGCAACAGTGAATACACTCGAACATCTACATTTATGGTAAGTGTACACAACTGTACTATGTTCTTTGTGTTTCACTGTTGCAGTCATTACATTTGGGTAGATTCCCAAAGCTATGGTTGGGAGGAGGAATTTAGATAGCATTAGGGTCAGCTATAAGGCCCTGCAAGACTGCAGTGGCAAAGCCAGCTCTGGATTTAGAGAAAACTGGCAAATGATAATGCTTGGTGAAAGTATGTACAGAACTCCAGGTAGCAGCTTCTAGGATGTCTCTGGTAGGGACGCCTCTGAGAAAGGCTGTAGAGGTAGATGCAGCCCTGGTGGAGTGAGGTCTGATCCCCTGGGGGATAGGTTTTCTATGGTGCTTACAGCAGAAATGAATGCAATGGCTTATCCATTTAGAAATGGTTTGTTTTGACACAGCTTTCCCTTCTGCCCCTGCAGCAAATGCCACCAGCAGTTGTTCAGATTTCCTTTGAGGTTTAGTCCTGTCCAAGTAGAATCTAAGTTGTCTGTGCACATCTAAGGAATAACAGTATGTTACCCTTTATTCTGTGTATTGGGAAAGAAGGTTGGCAAATGAATGGACTGATTAAGAGCCACACTGGATACCACCTTAGGCATGAAGGATGGATTGGTTCTGAGGGACACCCTGTCCGCATGAAAGATGATGAAAGGCTCCACTGCCATAAGGGCCTATAATTCAGATACCCTTCTAGCTGAAGTGATTGCTAAAAGGAAAGCTGTTTTCCAAGAAAGAAATTTTAAGTCTGCAGTAGCAGCTGGCTCGAAAGGAGGTAGAGTGAGTTTCTCCAAGACAAAGTTAAGGTCCCAGGCTGGGGTTGGAGCTCTCCTGGGTGGTCTCAAATTTTTGGCCCCTCTGAGGAACTGCTTGTGCAGTGGATGAGAGAAGAGGGGAAGTTCTGTGTTATAATGAGCTGAGATGGCTGAGGCGTGGATTTTAATGGAGGAAAAAAACAGGCCCTTGTGAAACATCTCAGTTACGTATTGTACAAATCTGAGGTAAATTGGGCGCTGTTGTGCTCATCCCTTGAGACTGGTTCCAAGCACAGAATCCTTTCCATTTTTCTGCATAGGATTTTCTAGAACTAGGCCTCCTTGCCTCTAAAATGATATCCATCACAGGTTTACTGAGGGATGGTAAAGGAGAGATTAAGTAATTAGCCAGGCTGCAAGGTTCAGTGTTAGAAGCTGAGGGTGCAGAATATGGTTCTCCTGCTGAGACAGCAGGTAAGGAGTCTGAGACAGGTGCCATGGAGATAATCATGACAAACTGCGCAGGAGGAGGTTATCAGTGTTGGCACAACCAGTCTGGAGCAATCAAAATCATCCTTGGTTTGTCCTGTTTGATTTTTAGTAGTACTTTGGAGAGCAGAGGCAGAGGGGGGGAAGACATAGACTGATAGGTTTTTCCAGCTGAAGGACAGAGCATCCACTTTCCAGGCTCGTTTGTGGGGAGTCCATGTACAAAATTTGTCCAATTGGTAGTTCTGGGGAGAGGCAAACAGGTCTATATCTTGGCTCCCCCATTTGCTTGTCAACATGTTGAAAATCCTTGGTTCCAGTTTCCACTCGTGTGGGTCCATGAGGTTTCTGCTTAATCAGTCTGCCAGTGTATTTACTTTTCCTGGCAGGAATTGAGCTTGTAGGTGCACTTGGTAGCTCAAGGCTGTGTTCCACAATGCCATGGCTAGTCTGCAGAGGGGGTAAGAATGTGTACCCCCCTGCTCGTTTATCTACCACATAACAGTGGTGTTGTCCGTCTTTACCATTAGTTGTCCTGGAAGAATGTGGTCCTTGAAGGCTGTCAGAGCATTCTGTACAGCTAACATTTCTTTTTGATTGATATGCAAGTGCATTTGACTTGGGTTCCATTTGCCATAAATGCACTTCCCTGCAAGGTGAGCCCCCCCCCCATGCATAGTCTGATGCATCTGTTGTTAGGGGGGTTTGGGAGGCAGGGGGTGGTGTGAAAGGTAGTCCCTTGTTTTGATGGCAGGCCTCTGCTCACCAAAGGAACTCTAGGCATAGGCAAGGTATGATAGGAATCATTGTTTCTAGGTCTTGAGAATGTTGACACCATAGGCTTTTTAGACACCACTGTAGTTTCCTCATATGCAGTCTTGCATATGGAATTAGAAGAATGCAGGAGGCCATGAACCCCAAGGCTTGCAGTATTTGTCTTGCAGATAAGCAGGGTTTTTGTGGCCACTTGTTTGAAGTAGTTTGTCAAATGAATTTGCTTTTCTGGCATGAGGTAAGCCATCTGGGAAACTGAATTCAAGCTTGCTCCCAGGAATATAATTTGTTGTCAGGGTACCAGGTGTAATTTCTTTTCATTTATGGTGTACCCCAGACAAGTTAGAACCCTTTTTACAAAGGCCAGATGATTCAAACGTATGTCCCGGCTCTCTACCTGAATTAGACAATCGTCCAGGTAAGAGTATATTTGAATATATTTTGGCCTGAAAAATGCAATAACTGGAGCTAGGCACTTTGTGAATACCCTGGGCGCAGTAGATAAGCCAAAGGGCAGTGCAGAGAACTGATAGCACGTGTAGCCTGCTTTGAAGCATCGGTAACTTCTGCAAGATTCCCTGATTGTGCAGGTATGCTTCTTTTAAATCTAGTGTTGCCAACCAGACATCTTTGCCTAGCATAAGAAGTAATTGGTGAAGAGTCAGCATCTTGAATTTTGGAATCTCCAAAAAGGTGTTTAGTGTAGACAGGTCCAGGATAGGATGCCATGAATTGTCTTTTCTGGGTACCAGGAAAAGTCTCGAGTAGAAACTTGTCCCTTTTCCACTTCTGGTACCAGTTGAATAGCCCCCATGCTTAAGAGAGAAAGTACTTGTTTTTGGGCCTCTGCCCACTCATTTGGGGGTAGGTCCAGCCACCCACTTGGTGTTGGCAATTTGTGGAAATGAAATTTGTATCCCTGGGACACTATACTTAAAACCCATTTGTCCTGGGTAATGAGTTCCCAATTCTTTGCATGAAGAACAATCTTTCCCCCCAAAGGGGCAGTCAGTTGATAACTGCTTGGAAATTTTAAAAGTAAGTAATTGAGACAGTTTACCATAGGGGAAGTCTCATTATTCCCAGACTTGGAAGTGGAGGCCCCCCACTGCTTAGTTCTGGGAGTCCCCTGGAACTGAAACCTGTGGTTTTTGCTGTGTCTGGGTTTGGCTTGAGAAACCCTGGACGGGGTTGGAAAGGACCAATTCTTAGATGGCCAGTGCCTACTAAATCTAGGAGGCTGAATTTGTAAAAAATCTTTAACAGTTTGTATAGATTTAACTTTATCTTCCATCTTTTTAAGAACTTCCTCAGCCTTGCTGCCAAACAGGCAGTCCTGATTTAAAGGAGCATCCAACAATTTAGCTTTAACATGATCAGGCAAAGATTGCTCCTTAAGCCAAGCATGCCTTCTGAGCACAGACCCAGTAACAGCAGCCCTGCAAGAGGCCTCTAATGAATCAAAACATTGCAAAGTATGTTTTCCAACTTGCTCGGCAGAATGCATTAAATCCTGTAATTCTTTATTTTCCACACAGTCAGGAATCAACATCTTTTTCTGTTTAAGCAGTCCAATAACATATTACTGATATTTTAACATATGAAACTGGCAGTTTAAAGCATTAATGGCCAAGGTTGCAGAAGTGTAAACCTTCTTACCCCATCTATCCAGCGCCCTGGTGTCTCTATTAGAAGGGGTAGGATTTTTAGCAGTAGAAGCCATAATACCCTTGGGCCCTGTGAAATAGTCTCTGGATCTGCAATAGGATTTTTGAAAAGGAACTTGTGGAACTCAGGGACCCTGTAGTATCTGTCAGGTTTTCTGGGAGCAGGAGGCAGGGAATCAGGGGCCAAACTAGATTCTGAAAAAGCATCATCAACAATGTCTAGTACAGGAGGAATAGCTAAAGGCCTATGCTGAGGTAGGAGAAGGAAATCCCTAAGCCTCTTTTTTGAATCAGAAAAATCCTGGCTTTCCCAGTGGAAATGCTCCCTTAGAGAATGTAAGGTTTCCCCAAAAGAAAAATCCTCAGGAGGGGAAGCAGAGGGAATAGAGTCCTCTGCATCAGAATCTTCATAAGTAGGTAAGGTCAAATCCAGATAATCAGAAGAGTCAGAAAAAACAGAATCCTGACCAGAAGATTCATAATCAGCTTCAGTCCTAGGCCTCCTAGAAGGGGGGGGGGGGGGGGTTGGCTACCCCTGATTAGAGTTATTAGATCTTCAGCCATTCTTATCATTTGATTTTTAGGCATAGTGGCCTGAGCATGTGGCGTCAGTTTTTTAGACATGGATCGAGATTTAGGCCCAAGTAAAGAAGGAGGCGTTGATTTAATATGCAAGTCCATAGGCCTGAATACACTTTCAGAAGCTGGTGCAAGGTAGAGACATCCGCGGATTCCATAGTTGAAGCATCTTGCAGCATACCGGACTCTGAATGGGTCTCAGTAGAGGCCTGCGAATCAGAAGCAGTGGGTATCAGGAGCTGCAAAAGCGCCTCACTGAGTACCGGCGAACTGGCGACTGGCTTAGGAGAAGCGTCATCGGCAGTTTTGGACCTCGGCGGCCTGTCTCTGTCTTTATCTTTGCATTTTTTCGGAATCCCGGTAGTCGGATGGCATGGCTAATCGATGACATTTCTGGATAATTAAACCGAGAACCGAAATATTTAGAGGCGTACTGACGATGGATAATGCGCTGATTAAATAAAGCACAAAACCGACAGAAAAGTACGTCGTGGTCAGGGCCTAAGCAAGGAATACAGTACAAATGAAAATCCTTATGAGGTATTTGCTTTCCAGAAGTAATACAATTATTAACTTTTACTGAAATCGGTAAGGAGCAAGAAAAAGTTTCCCCAACGGGGTACTTGGCTTTAGATTGAAGACTTTGGTTCTGAAACTTGAAAACAAAAATTTCAGTAGCCGGCCGACTGGCACTTGCAAACTGCTTCTCCTTCGGGCACCGCACGGCAAGAAAGACTGATGTAATGGCATCGGCTGCATGTTTTATACCCCTGACGTCATGGATGAAGGGACAGCAACTGACGCAGGACCCAAGATTTTGTTAATCAGGCTAACTGAGGGCTACCTACAAGCAGATAACCCAAATGTAATGACTGCAACAGTGAAACACGAAGAACATCTGCTTTCTCTCCTGCCTATGGTAACTTCTAATTTCATTTGTTTTACCCACAGACTGGTACAACCTCCAAGACAAAGAATGCAAGTGATGCTATGCCTTCAAAGCAAGGCTTTGTTCTTTACTGCAGCAGTAGACACAATTCCCCTACTATAAATCATGTACACTAATTCATAGCATAAGTTTACCTCATCATTTGCTATAAAGCTGGGACCCTCTGCTCCTACTAATGGCACTAATGCCTAGCACATGTTTATGTCAGAAATGATCACCATTCTCAGCTCTGGCCCTTATACCTTGAGGTAGATTTGCTATAAGCTGGGACTCCCGCTCGTACCAATGATACTTGTGCATAGCATACTATTTTTCAGATGTGGTCACCTTTGTCAGCTCTGGCCCTTGTACCTAGAGGCAGTGATTAAGAAATCTGCAATAGAAGACTGCCGTGTGTGTACAGTAAACTATCCTCTTTCCAGCCTTTAGCCCCTAATCCCAATTACAATGTGGAAAAGTTAATGTTTATCAAGCTGAGGTCCCCAACTGCAGTTGCAATACGCACAAAAGGCTTTTTCCTCTCTGTCAGACTATGACAATCAGTTCTCAATAACAATTTACAAGCCAAGCCATGCCAATGGCACTCTTCTAGATACTGTGTGCAACTATGACATTCCAGGATGAGGGGCCCCTCAATCTAAGCTTCAGTGTACATGAACAGCTATACTTTGCCAAACTATGGGTCCTTGCCCTGCTGTAGCATATACAGCTATGTTTTGCTGTCATATGCCAATAATGTATTGCAGACAAACAACCAGCTGCAGACAGACTGTGGCCCCTACTGCCCACTTTAGTGTGGACAAACTGCTTTATTTGGCGGGACTACATCCCTCTCATGTCTACTGTCTGTATAACCTGCCATCATTAATTTGTCACACACTGGTCCCAGGTCTAGAGGGTGGGCCTATCTTTCGCTAAGATGAAGATTCCAATTCCAGGGCAATGTGCATAACCTGCTATCCCTTATGCATATTACAGCTGGTAGAAGGGGCCACAACTTGATAACTTTTCATCCTCTGATAACTTGTGGGTGTAGTTCCTGCTATAACTATATGAGCAGCTATCCTCTGCAACGTTATGCCCTTATGCCTGCAGTATTATTCTAAAGGAGGAGGTACATAAAGGTGTGGCCCTTTATTTTTAGCTACACTTATACAAACAACTCGCATCAGAATACTGCATACTTGCAGAAGTACTCACTGCTAAAAGAGAGAGAGATGTGTAATGCACTAACTTGACCCCTTATACAACCACAATAGACTTCTCTTTACAAAAGGGAAAGGAAACAATAACCTGTTTCAGTTTTATTTGGCAAGATACCACTGAAAAAGGCTCCCACAATTCGTAAACCTGATGGCCTCCAGCACTGGCAGCCAGCCCTTTCCTGGAGTAAACCTGACAAAGGAAATTCAGAGCAGGAGACTCTTTCATTTTTAACACGACAGCAGAAAAGAAAACAAGCTATTCAGCATTACTGGCTTTCCTTTCATTGCCCTGGCGCTTGAAGTATGAATGAGCACCATGAGGGGGGGGGGGGGGTACAAACCGTGCTAAACAGCAGTACAGAGACACCTGACTTTATTCAGATTAGCTGTAACACCTCAGTTCTGGTATGCTGTACAGTACACCCATTGGGAACTGCTGCATAGTTACAGCTTCTTCCTGTTATGCACATCATACAAAAGCCATTCATAAAATGAGGGCAATTAGAGAAATCAGAATCATGAAAATACTGCAAACAAAACAATTAAATTTTAAGTAACTCATTATGTTTATACTGTAACACACTTAACAATAAAATGTCTACTTTCAGACATGACCTAAACGATTTGAAACAACAATGGAAAATAACACAGTAAAGTTAAAAGTTCAAATAAAAAGTAAAAACAGGACATCAGATTATGTCAATCAGGAAAGCATTAAGTCCTAAACAGTAAAATCATAAAAGAACAACATTTCAGCAGCCAAAAATAATAAACAAATGGGTTAAAATTAGTACAAAAAATAACTGCCAGTCAGCTGTGTACAAATGTACAAGAACATTTGTAGAAAGAATGCAACCATTGAGCAAGTCTTAAAACTGATGTCTCCACTATGCCAAAGGTTACAAGGAAAACCACAAAGGGGGAACACCAGCAGGAAAAATAAAAATGTTACTTAGTAAAAAGTATAGGAAGCTACATTTCCACCGCATTCAGAAGGTTTACACATTAGTGGTTCCCCTTCTCTGTACAAATGCAGCAGTTTGTCACCTAAAGGCCACAAATGCAGAATCACAGCAGTTATGAAGAACGCTATACCTCGCTTAAGGTCAGGTACAGAGAAGTAACTGATGGGGTTATGCAAGTATACTTTGTTGTCGGTTGCTTGGTAACCTTTTCAACTTTTTTTACCTTCACAATCCAGCTGAATTTTAGCTAGTTAGAAAGACCAACAGACAAATAGTTAATTTCTGTTACCCCTGATGTACTACACCTATTTTTTTAAAACAGAGTGGGGTGTTGATAGGGTGCACTAGCCTTCCCCCTCATTGATGGAATTAAACAAGCAGACACATCCCGTGGTTCATATCAGATCCTGGGTGAGTGGACCACACTCCTCTAATCTCCATATTTTTTAAAATGACACAGCTTTGTCAAATTACACTGCCAGCGTTAACATGTTTGTCATACATAGAAGAAACACTAACAAGGTCCAGTTTGTGTGCGTCTTTCGGCTTTTCCCGGTTAGGGGTCACCACAGCGGAACTCCGTTCCACTAATGATTGGCAGTTGATTTTTACATGCTGAGTTACCAGCACCGACGCACAACCTTCAACTGAGGTATGCCCATTCATGCATGTCTCCATGCAGAAGACGCTCTAGCTGAGAATTGAACTGGACAGCGTCTTACTGTGAGGCGACAACGCTACCGCAGCACCGCCACCGCAGAGTACTCTCCATTATCTCCTAATAATGTTGCAGCTGGCATTGTCTCCACTAACAGCAGCACTTCAGCAGCCCACTACCCTCCCCTGTTCAAATGCAGGTACACCAGGTACACATACCTACAGTCAGCGGCAGACTTGTTGCCTGTGGACCCATAGAGAAGGGATGGCCATGAATATATTTACTGTCTGTTTACACAGTAAGGGTCTGGGTTACTAGGTGATTTACCCACACCTGATATAATGTTGACAAACGCAGATTGTTCTAACCAAGAGAAATGGAGACATTAAATTAATACCTATAGAATGTAAAACGTATTACTTCAATGATTAAAAAAAAAAAAAAAATCAGACTTTGTTTAAAATTTGTTTTGCTGCTTACTTTAAAAATGTTTCTCAGGTGTATGTTATTTAAGCAACATGACCAACGTCTGTCAGCTACAGGGGAAGCACAACTCTCAGCTGTTGAGAATTTTACACAACATCCCTGACTCTGATTCCTAAGTTTCACCCCATCCCCTCATAAAAGTTTTGATTTTTTGTAATTCACTGAGGGTTACAGTCAGAGTTTCACGCTTCTTTTTGTTAAGAAAACGCATGCTGATGCTACGCCTGTTCTATTAATGTTTTAAGTGAATTACAGTATTATTTAAAAAAATGCCCATGATTTGGGGTCTTTGTCCACCATCATTTCTGGTTTTATCAAGAATTCATGAGCAATGAAGTTGAGATGTATGAGGGGAATAATTTGTGCCTGACTGCTCTACTGTGAAAAGACAAAGGTGAAAGTCTTTAAAACTTAACAATTAGATACAATCCCATAACACCCCATGTAGTGGTTTCCTGTGACTACATAAGAAACTTGTAAGTTAAACATTTCTGGAGTGGAGGCCACTAAAGTGAGAAGACCATGAGCAGCTGTGAGTAGTAACAGCTTCATCCACAGTAGGCATGGTTTGCCTATGAAGGCAAAGCCCAAGTGAGTAACTGTTGCCAGCCAAGGATAAATCTGGAATTATGCAAATAGTATATACTTGCAATCAGAAATATAATGGAAGCCAGCAAGGTCGGTACACATTAATTTAATTTCAACGTTAGATGCCCAGGTTCATTATGTGCAAGGATGATAGCATGCATTTTAAATCATGGAAGATTAGGATGGTTGAAAGCATTCAAAAAGACTTCAGGATCTGTCTTCAGAACACGTACAGAAGTGGAGGGTAACAGAAGCAGGGGCAGTACTCAGAGTTTGTGAGGGGAATTTATGAGGGAAGAATGCACATTAACATGCCATAAGTTTATGACAGCATGTTGACTACATGAGGATGGTCTTAATTGCAGGTCATACTGGAGTTATGCTAATAAAGGTTCATCTGAAATTACCCAGAAGCAGTGCAATTACTTTTTTTTTTTTTTTTTTTTTTAACACAGTGGTGGAAAAGGGTCAGGATATTTAATTATTTGAAAAGTTTTATACAGTGAGAAACTGTCCATTTTCTAAACTGGAAATGACAGATGTGAACACTACCGTACTGCTGATCTTTGAGAGGACCCCCCCACAGATGGTATAGTCTGGGATCTCCTTCCTGCAGGCAATCATCATTTGACACAGCTATCCTACATCTACCTCTGTTTCCCTTAGTCAGGGCATAAGTGATACACTGATAACACTGGTTTAGGAGGACGACCAGACCACTTCTTCTTACTACTGTCACTGATACCCTCCGAGTGATCGCACCTGCAAGACACAAACTAAATGAATGCTACCTACTTACCATAACAACATCTCTGGATAAATACATCCATCTTAGTCGGTTTTGGAATCGGTCATGGAAATGTTTTAGTAATAGGTTACTCTACTGTTAGGCATATGGACACCACCCTCACCAGACTAGATAAGAATAAGGTGACAGATGTCTTTCTGGAGCCAGGAGGTAACAAGGGCTCTTACAGCCCTCCATCCAGACAAAAATAATTACGACCAGATAACTTTCCACATGGGGGGGTGAATGATCTTAGGTGGGCTCTACCCAGTGGGACATAGGTTCATAGGTTCATACTAGGCTATCTGCCCGAGGGCATTTACAAGCCTAGCCCATCGTTTTGTGGCTTACGCCACCCCTTTAGTATGGGGAACTATACCCATTATTTTGCTGTGCCTCTGTCGAGCAGTGACACTGAGGTAATCCCTGGGGTATATCTGCAATCTCCCATCCATTGGTCAAGATTTCTCTTGAACAAGGCCAGCGAGGTGCTCTGCCTCACATGTACCGGGATTTTGTTCCACAGCATAGGGAGTCTTTGGGTGATGAATCTATCCCTCCAGCACGTCCTATTAATAGCCGTGTCGAGGTTTAAGTCTCCGCCCTTGTGGCTCTGATGGATCTAGATTTTTTGAGGTGAAGCATATTCATCAAATCTGGGTTTGACATGGCCTTGTATGTTAGGCAAAGGTCACCTCTGAGCAAGCGGTGGCGACTGAATAGAGCTGGAGTTCTTTCAGTCGGGCAGCATAGGATAGATTTTTGAGACCCTTTATCCTTTTGGTGAGGAACTTTTGTGGCCTCTCCAGCTGCTGCAAGTGTCGGGTCAGATACATTCGAATGGGGCATTGTACTCAATCATTGGTCTGATGAGTGATGAGTAAAGGGAGACTATAACCTCCCTTGATCTAGATGAGAATCCCTTCATGATAAGGTGGGCAATGTAGAAGGTCTTCCTAACTACTTTAGCTACATGGGTGTCGAATGACAGACTACTATCAACCTGGGTCCCCAGGACCCTGATAACTTCTTCTGTGCTCAGTGGATTGCCACCTATTTGGTAGCTAGGGGTAACCTTGTTTTTCCCGAAGGGTATGACTATGCATTTTTGGCATTTAACTTTAGGCCGTGGCTCTGGCACCAGTTATCCGTTTCTGTGAGACCCTTCTGAAGGATATCTGTGTCAGATGTGTTTTCTACTATGGCCAGTTTGCAGTCATCTGCAAACTTTGTCAGCCATAACCCTCCTGTGTTTGCTTGTACTTCGGAAAAGTAGATGCCAAACAAGAGTGGGCCCAGGACTGAGCCCTGTGGGACACCACTTGTGACAGGCTTTGAGTCTGACATGGCGCCAGCAACTCTGACCCTGTGGGTTCTGTCACTCAGCCAGTTTGCAACCCATCTTGTGATGTATGGGTTAACATTTAAGCTGATGAGTTTTTCAATGATACCCGAGTGGGGTATTGTATCGAAGGCCTTAGCCAGATCGAGGTAGGCTGTATGGACTGCCTTTCCTCATCAATGGCTTTGGTGACTGTTTCGAAAAAGTCATCCAAGTTTAAAAGGCATGATCTGCCTTTGACAAAGCCAAACTGGGTTGGATCCAAAGTCTGCAAATTCCCTATGTCTTTATTTATGAGGTCCATTATGATCCTCTCCATGGCTTTGCAGATAAGGCTTGTCAAGCTAATGGGCCGGTAATTTCCAGGGTCGGTGGAGGCACCGCCTTTGTGAAGTGGGACCACAGTTGCAGTGCGCCACTCCCTGGGTACGTATCCAGAGGTAAGACTTTGATTAAACAGCTGTCCTAGCTGTGGGTTTAATTACTCATTGAGTTCGTGGAGCACACAGCCGGGGACACCATCAGGTCCCATGGATGCTGTGTTTTCTGCTTTGGGGAGAGGAGTTCTCACTTGGGCGCTGGAGATGTTTGGGGGCTGCAATCGTTTGGTATAGATATCTCTCCTTTTGAGGGGGAGGGGGAGAAGTTTGCACTGAACCTGTCAGCCAGTATGTTGGCAATGTCTGTAGGATCAGTAATCTTCACATCATTTTGAACTAGTTCTGAGCATATCTGGGAGTTTCCTCCTAGGTTTCTAACATAGCTAAAGAAGGCCTTATGATTGTCTTTTGAGTCTTTAGCTATTTTTCTCTCGAAATTTGCTTTGGATGATTTTATGAGAGCTCTTAGTTTTTTACTTATAGTGATCAAGGGTGTCTTACCTTTTAAGGATTTTGCTCTATCTTGTAGTAGCTTCCTCCTTTTGTTGTAGAGTTTGTTTATGGCTGGGGTCCACCAGACTGGACGCTTGCCTTTGGTACAAAGAGTCTTTGTTTTGCTTGGGATTGCCTTATCCATGCAGTCCTGCAGGTGCTGGTAGAAGGCATTTGTAAGTGATTCAGCAGCTTGAGTACTGTTTTCCGCCGGCTCGGGGCCTTAAAGGAGACCACACTAGTCTTTAGAAGTGTGAAGTCGGCTTTTGAGAAGTTCTTTACTGTGGTCTTTTTATTTCAGGTGGGGTGGGATGAGGACCTCCAGCGAGATTAGTTTGTGATCTGATCTCACCAGTGAGGGGTATACTTCCGGTGTTGAACATTGTGCTCCCATGTTCGTGATGATGAGATCAAGTATGTTATCTCCTCTTGTGGGGATGGTGACTAGTTGTTCCATGGCATTTGAGTTTATGAATTCCAGGAACCTTTGGGCTAGGGTGTTTGGGCTTGAGTAGTGTTCCCAGTCTACATTTGGGTAATTGAAGTCACCTAGTATGATGGTGTTTGGTGATACATTTATCCCCTCTAGTGTTTTCAGGAAGGCCATGTGAGGTTCCTGAGTTTGTGAGGGTGGCCTGTAACATGCTACAATTTGCAGAGCAGTCTTGCCTACGAAGAAGGATATGACTGAATATGAATCATTTTCAATATGTCTCGGAGAATATTGAGGCCATTACATGCATTTGTGTTCCTTTGTAGTCCTTGGTAGTGTACCCTCTCAGAAGGGTCATATTCCACTGGGCAATGTGTACACTAAAGGAGCTGAAGCTAGTAGTTCTATTTTTGGAAACACAATTTATTATGTTTTACCTAGGTCAGGAAAAACACTGGTCCTGAATGGTATTTTGCCATCACCATGAGTGATTCCAATATTCAAAGACAAGATAAGTGGCTTTAATATTTGGTTACGTAGCTGGTGTCATTCTAGAAGGAGCTACTATGTGTCAGCTTGGGATGAATTGACTGGGAAGCCTTCATGTTAAGGATGGTGTGCACCTCTTTTACCAATGCTTTGCTTTTCCATTCTGGAGAAAGCTTCTGATGCCTTTGTAGTGTCTTTTTAGGTACAGTCATCCTGTGAACATTCCAACATAATAAATTCTAATACTGAAGTGTCTACTCAATGCCAGAAATCTTTACAAAATGCCCCGATGTGAAGCTCTTATACAACTTGAAAAAAAAAAATCAGAAACTTGAAGCTCTCATGTAACTTGAAAAAAAAAAGGATATGTACATGTTGCAAAAACAGTTTCAAAGCAATGAAAACATCCTCTGTATCCTGGGTTTTGTGCCTATCATGTCTTCAGACCTACTGGTAATTGTGAGGGAGTATTAGTATTTGTCAAGGATATTATCTCACAACAGATTTCATGAGGCATTTGGACTCAGATGTACAAATCACCATAAACAAGATCATCACTTCATAGTTAGCTGAAGAGCAGTCACTATGCACTCTTGTGAGTATGATAAATATCCTAAGATCTTAGCTGAAATCCCCAGTAAACCCAAACATCTTTCTATTAGGGAGCTTCAATAATCCATCAATAAACTGTCTAACTTACACTGTCAATGGCTGACATGCCGAACAGTTTGTTGACATTACAGACATTAAAGCCCTTTTACTAATAGTTAACCATCCTACTCTGGGTACATTATACTTCAACGTGTCTTCTTAAATATGGCCACTCCTTGCACACCTTCGTATGGATCATCCTCCCTTGTTAATGTCTTCCAAGCCCTTCAGCAGAAGGTACAGTGAGAACAACACGCACACCATAGCAACTGAGCACTGAAATGTAGCCAGCCACTTCTTCAGCCGAATAACACAGTCATGGCTTGGATGAGGGCACTGAAATGTAGCCCGCCACTTCTTCAGCCGAATAACACATACATGGCTTGGATGAGGGCACTGAAATGTAGCCCACCACTTCTTCAGCCGAATAACACATACATGGCTTGGAGGAGGGCACTGAAATGTAGCCAGCCACTTCTACAGCCGAATAACACAACCATGGCTTGGATGAGGATGAACTCCTGCTGCCTAACAAACTGAAGAATTACTGCAATTTTACTATACTGCTGTACTCACTCAGGATGGACTGATACACAGGCATGCCTGTCAAAGAAGGTAGGAGACAGCCCCTGAATCAAGAGAAGCAGTAACAGTTGACAAGACACCCTAAAATCCCATGTACAAATGTGAAAACGGGGTTCATGATGACTAGTCTCACTTGCATACACTGGCACCCTTTCCCAAGCCATAGATTCAGTAATGAACATGTAGCTGTTCTTTGTTCTCCTAGTCAGCCTGCCTCCAAAGAAAGACAGCCTCATTCTGTCTACTTCTGAAGTATTGCCTGCACCCTCAAAAAGACATTAACTTACCAGGCATCTTTCTTTTAGTTCTTTTTCATTCACTTACCTAGTTTATCATTTGTGAGGTTGCAACTTGCAAAAATATGAAGCCCATCCGAATACTTAGTGGGAACAACTAAGACTAGAAACACTATAGAACATTCCATTCAAAATGTGGAAACACGTTGTTGTTCCCAATATAACAAGCTCAAACAGGTGGAAAGTCACTTTACTATACTAAAACAGTCTTTTTCCAACTGTAAATCATATTGTTGTGACTGCCTAAGCTTGTGGTTGCCTTATAAACATAAATGCATTTCCACGTAATTGCCACTGTTTTGAGTAATAGCAGGGCTTTGTGCAATTGCCCAGTTTGTCCTTCTTAATGTCAATCCTGCAGGCAAGGAAGGAAACAAAGCTCAGCTTGAATGTACTTGTGTTCATAACCTAGGTATGCGTGTGTCTACATATCACTGCAGTCTTGGTATCTGGGGAATGTTAGGTGTTGGGAGAATGTTCATACTTAGATAGCAATTCATTCACACTGGGAAATTACATATGACTGAAGAGCTATAATCATTACTTTCAGTTGATGACAGTGAAATATCTGAGGGGTACACAGCAAAAAAGTGGAAATAAGGGTGCAGTTAAGTCTGGGTGGGAAAGCAACTGACTGTTATCTGTTCACAGTTAAGATATCAAGGGTGGGAGTATGAAACAAGCAGAATACATTATAATGGGCTGAAAATCTTTCACCTTATAACAGTTAAACAACTGAGATGTACCCATTCAGAAATGGTTGCTCCAGTCTCCTCTTTTTTTTGGGGGGGGGGGGGGTGACAGTTTATTGCATGAAAGCAAATGACAAGTCACTTGATTACAGCTGAAGCTGGGTTGTCAGGGGCAGTGTATGTACATGAAACTAACAAATATAATACTACAGACAGAATTTATCCCTTGTGATCATAGTCAAACATCAAAGCAGTAGTGAATCCAGGCACCAGATTATGGGACGGCAACTGTGTTCACATGCCAAGCAAGGAAAGAGTTATTTTCCATTCCTGACATCTTCCCTGCCTCTAAACTCTGCCTAGACTAGGAAATAAAATGTCCTAACAAGTCAAGAAAAATTGGCTAAAATGACAAAATCAGAGGGTTAGGAAAATCTGACATCATCTTACTTACTGACTAGTAAAAACAGCAGTTATGAAACTATACAGGAGTGGGACTTGTTCTGTTAAAAAGCTATATCATTAATGAAAATGCATGCTGGACAGTGAAATGCCATGCTACCCCAGTGAATTTAAGGGTGCAAAGTACAAAGGGGGAAATGTGGTATACTAAACTGTGCATAAAACGTCTACAAAACTGAGCCCACTTACCAAGGTATTGCATAGTGGTCAGCCTAAAAGTGATGAGCTTCAAGTTGAGTTCTTGAATACTGCATGGTTTTCTACAAAATATGCAACTATATATGACATCTGAATACTACACATCTGGAAATTCAGTATGGTACAGAGATTTAAAGATATCTGCTAATAGACCAAGACCCTACAGCAATCTGGAGTTCGAGTCTCACAGCTTTCATCTGCCTACTCAGTGGATCTGAGTAAGTCACTTTACCAAACACTGCTCCAGGTTCATCCCTGGAAAGGGACTCTGTGTCTAGTGGACTTACCTGGTTAGTAAAGCAAACCTTCCCTCCACTTCAAGAAAACACATCTACTCTACTTATGTTTTGGCAGGAGTAGTTCTTCCAGTCTAGGGTTGGAGAGCTAAAGTCACCCAAGATCAGGGTAAAGGGTTGCATCTTGACAGACTTGAAAAGGTCCAGACAAGGGTAGGGCTGTACTTTCCTATTTAGCAAATAAATTGATCTTTTGAGTGCTGCAAATATGGATAACCTGAATAGAAGAGGGCCAGACAATCAGATTTAGGAAAGGATTGGCACTGTGGCTCAGTCCTGTGCTAAAATGCACCCCCCGACATTAGCTATTACCAGGAAGAGTCTGAGACTATTGACTTATCTCTCTCTTCTATATAGATTCCTCTCCAAGGAAGGTATGAAGCACATCCATCCTTCTTCATTTAAAAGTATCATACCACAGGTTGGATTGCTGAACTCACCAGCAGGGCTTCAGGTTTTAGCTCTGTTTTCACGGTATGCACCTTCCCAGTGCAGTAGAGGCAGGTTACATGTGGGTCCTGGCTGGCAATCTGAAGGCAGAAAGCACAACTGTAAGGCTTACATACTTTTTTCAGTCTATAATGTCCAAAGTTTCATATGAAACAAAAGGATCATATTCTAAACTGCACAATAAGCAGGAAAGAACTGGAAAACACAGGCTGAACATGAGATAACAACCTTGTACACTGGCAAGGGATAATGACACCCAGAGCACACCAACTAGAGAAGCAAGAACTCTGTGCCAAGACTTGACACTCAGGATGAAGATTCCAGAAGCGGGGCCCTGAAAGTGTGATGCAAGTACCTTGTCTTTGAATCTTGAAATCACTCGTGGTGATAGCAAAATACCATTCAAAACCAGTATTTTTCCTGACTCTGGTAAAACATAATAAATTTTGTTTCCAAAAATAGAACTACTAGCCTCAGCTCCTTTAGTGCACACATACACTAGCAAGGACTACAAAGGAAGATAAATGCATATAATGGCCACAATATTCTCAGAGACTTATTGAAAATGATTCAAATTCAGTCATATCTTTCTACATGTCCCACTGGATAGCGCTCACCTAAGATCTTTCACCCCCCCCCCCCATGTGGAAAACTATCAGGTCGTAATTATTTTTGTCTGGATTGAGGGCTGTAAGAGCCCTTGTTACCTCCTGGCTCCAGAATGACATCTGTCACCTTATTCTTATCTAGCCTGGTGAGGGTGGTGTCCATATGCCCAACAGTAGAGTAATCTATTACTAAAACATTTCCATGGGTAGATGCAGTCCCTGTGGGCCCTAAGGGCTTGTATTGCGCCCCCTTGTGACTGTTAGAGGTATGTGCACTGTTGGTCAGTTTCTACAGAGTGGTACCATACACTTGAGATGTTGCCTCATTTCCAAAAGTGAACACGAGAGAAATTCTCAGAGAGGTGCAGAGTAATGATGATAATCCAAATTCAAAGAGAGAGAGAGTTAATCAAAGAACATAATGAACAATGGCCATTAGCAACCTTAAGCACCTCTAGCATAATTCAATATGAGGTTCTGCTATGAATGTCTAGTGAGGAACATGGGCATCCTAAACGGAGAAGGGAAACAATGAATCACCAATGAAATCATAATGCACATACAACTTGTAACCCAACACCAAGAAAAGCTCTTTCTTCCTTATTCTAGGCTAACTTGTTGCGTCTTTCGGCTTTTCCCAGTTAGGGATCGCCACAGCGGAACTCCAGTCCACTAATGATTGGCAGTCGATTTTTACGTGCCGAGTTGCCAGCTCTGACGCACAACCTTCAACGAAGGTACGCCCATTCACGCATGTCACCACACAGAAGAGATGCTTTAGCTGAGAATCGATCACGACGTCTTACTGTGAGGCGACAACGCTACCGCAGCACCACCACCGCAGGATATTCAAGGCTAACTACACAGTCAAAAAGAATCCTACTGCCAAGAATTTTTTTTTTTTTTTTACAATCGGACTAAAACAAAGCAGAAAAATGTACTCAAACTGTGCTACAAAACTAAAGTTAAGGCTTTTGATACCTTAACAGCAGCTTCTACACGGGTGGAATATGCTCAGACTTTTAGGAGGCCCACCCTTAATAACTGAAAAAATAAACTAAATTGATGACCTCTGGCCACTGTTTTATATGGGAAGGAATTAAGAAAGTGCTATAGGGTTCCTGCATCCTGCATGTTGCTAACAACAATAAAATCAGCAGTGGCAAAGAAAGGGAAACAGAAAGAAACTAGCGAGTGACGGGAAATCTAGGGGGTACAGACGTTCACCAAGAGTTAAACATTCTTCAAAGATAATCAGATTAGGATGAATTAACAAAATTCACTTTGCACTCACAGCAAATAAGACCGTCTCCTGAATATTAGCTTAAGGCAACAAGAAAACAGATATGAAAAAGGTGTCAGGAGGCAAACCTCAAGGTATAACAAACTTCTATTGCTGTTGCCTACAAATGAGTCATATACACAGGTGCAAGCACTTGCCAATTTGGATTATACAGAACCTTTCTATAAGCAAAAATGACTGCTAACCAGATACAGTGTTCAGACTACCAGTTCAGTTAAAATGAAGTGTCAGGTCAAATGGGAGATGTACATGCTTAGTTAGGGATAGCAGACAGGAAAGAGAAATTCAGGTCTGATATAAGGTGAGAAGGTTATGGGGCCCCAGAAAAATTTAACAATCAAAGTGGCAAATTGCAACAAATGGGTAAGAATGACTAGGTTTTCAGTCTTTGTCTACTAGTATGGTCACATGACTACACATTTTTGTAGTCCGTTAGGCATCTGGGCGGAAAGGAAAGCTGTTTTTTTGTGGAAGAGTAAATAAAGCTGTGTACACTTTTATTCACACGTTTTTGTGTCAGCAAACTTACCATGGATGTAACTGCAGTGGTGGACATACCAGACATCCATTAAAAAATGAACTCCTGACCCACAGATGAGGTCCTGGATAGAGAGTGACATGTTTAGCTAAGTGTGTGCAAGACTCTATCTTCATGCAGTGAAAGTAATAAATGAAGAGACCTGTTGGCTATTGAGGGGACACATTCTTTTGTGGGGGGCAGCCTGCAATCAGATAGTGAGAATAAAACTCAGGGAATATGAGAACAGGATCATGGTTTGGTTTTATCTTATTAAATGCTTGACATTCAGAATGCAGATGGTGTACATTCCCAGTTCCGTATAGTCTTATGTCACTGAAATTCAGCCAGTGTTAGTTCAGCTGTGGGACAGCATCTGCAGACCCCAGACATAAATTCTAATGATGTCTTCTAGTAACATCTTGCTGGGGTTAAGGCAGCATAGTTGAACAATTTGCAGTCACTACCAAATCAACTTATCTATGATGATCCAAGGATTATAACACACACCGTCTTTTCCTTTTTTTCAAATGAAACGTTCCTGCTATTAGAAAGCTATGTACACGACTGTGCATCCAGCAGTCATCCTTTATGCTAGAAATAATATGAAATGAGGGAGCTGATGCTATTTTTGTGGTACAGAAAGAGCCTGAACATGCAGCTATTGCTGAATAGCTGATAAACAAAGGCTCTGGCTACACTAGACTAATTACATGCTGGCACTAAACGGATGTTGGACCACTACAGATTTGCAGGGTTTGCGACAAACCTTGTTATGAATACTATACTTGTATCACAGCTGAAGCAGGGGGAAGGCTATAATTTTTTTATTATTTATCTGATAAATGCACAGTTTTTGCCACAGTCATTACAGTTTGCACATTTTATTACTGCCATCAGTTACACTTAGTGACAGGAATATGGCTAGGGTTGGAAGTGCTACTGATAAGGCAATGGTCATAAAGTCCAGTGATATGGTCAGACAGTGGTTTTGTTTGTTGGGTTACTGTTTGGGTTAAGGCTGCAATCAGCAAGTTAATGCCAGGAGAATGTTTTATTAATTTTGAAGAGAGTGCACCAAAATTTGTTACGGTCCCCAGAAAGCAGCAAGCCATACGATTTCCTTAATTACCAGACAATATCAGTTATATTCCCTTCACCAGGCACCTGTGTCTGGACTTCCTGTCTCCACTGACAAATATATGATCACGGGTCTTTGTATACAGAATTTGAATATCACTGTTCACTTAACCACAGTGGGTTGGATTATTCAAGCAAGTGGTGCACTGTCGGTATCCTTTCTTTTTTCCACTAGCGTGTGACTGTAGAACTGGTACACATAAATTAAGGAGTGTGGGAAGTGAAGTTTATTTTTTCCATTTTCTGATTTATACATAACCGAATATTCACTTCCAAAAAGTGTAACTTGAATTCCTGTCACTTGCTCAAACATAGGGAAACCCAAGGGCATACACTCCCATTACTGGTATTCCAGTTCAGCAGATGTGGTGCTGCACC
>NC_056747.1:1336527981-1336530481 GCF_019279795.1 Protopterus annectens
CTTGTGACCGGCTTGGAGTCTGACACAGCGCCAGCAACTCTAACCCTGTGGGTTCTGTCCTTAAGCCAGTTTGCAACCCATCTTGTGACATATGGGTTTACATTTAAGCTGGTAAGTTTTTCTACAATACCCGAGTGGGGTATTGTGTCGAAGCCTTGCAAGGTCAAGGTAGGCTGTATGGACTGCCTTTCCCTCATCAATGGCCTTGGTGACTGTTTGAAGAAGTCGACCAAGTTCAAAAGGCATGATCTTCCCTTGGCAAAGCCAAACTGGGTCGGGTCCAATGTCTGCAAGTCCCTCATATCTTTGTTTTTGTGTTCCTTTATGTTCCTCTCCATACCTTTGCAGACTAGACTTGTTAAGCTTATGGGGCGGTAATTACCAGGGTCCGTGAGGCGCCACCTTTGTGGAGTGGGACCACAGTTGCCGTCACGCCACTCCTTGGGCACGTATCCTGTGGTAAGGCTGAGATTAAACAGCTGCCTTATGTGCGGGGTTAATTCCTCATTTAGCTCGTGTAGCACACAGCCGGGGACACCATCCGGTCCCATTGATGCTGTGTTTTTAGCTTTAGAGAGCATCTTTCACCTGCGCATTTGAGATGTCGGGAGGCTACACTCGGCTGGGATAGTTATCTCTCCTTTAGGGGAGAGGGGTGAAGTTTGCACTGAACCTGTCTGCCAGTATGTTGGCAATGTCTGTGGGTTCAGTGATTTTTGTATCATTTTGGACTAATTCTGAGCATATCTGGGAGTTTCCACCCAGGTTCCTAACATAGCTGAAAAAGGCCTTATGATTGTCCTTTGAATCCATGGCAATTTTCTCTCAAAATTGGCCTTAGTTGATTTTATGAGTGCTCGTAATTTTTACTAATAATGATCAGGGTGACTTCCTTTTATGGATTTTGTTCTATCATGTAATAGCTTTCTCCTCTTATTGTAAAGTTTGTTAATGGCTGGGGTCCAGCAGACTGGATGTTTGCCCTTTGTGGAAAGAGTCTTGGTTTTATTTGGGATTGCCTGATCCATGCAGTCCTGGAGGTGTTCATAGAAGGCATTTGTAAGGGCTTCCGCAGCTTGGGTTGTGGTTTCCTCTGGCTCAGGGGCCTTGAAGGATACCACACCAGTCTTGAGTAGTGTGAAGTTTGCTTTAGAGAAGTTCTTCACTATGGTCTTTTTGTTTGGGGTGGGGCGGGATGTGGATTTCCAGTGAGATTAGTTTATGATCAGATCTCACCAATGAGGGATATACTTCGTGTGGAGCATTTTGTCCCCATGTTTGTGACAATGAGATCTAGTATATTTTCTCCTCCTCGTGGGAACAGTGACTAGCTGTTCCATGGCATTTGAATTTATGAACTCCAGGAACCGTTGGGCTAGAAAGTTAGGGCTTGAGTAATGTTCCCAGTCTATATTCGGGTAGTTGAAGTCACCCAATATGATGGTGTTTGGAGATACATTTATACCCTCCAGTGTCTTCAGGAAGGCTGTGTGGGGTTCCTGAGTTTGAGAGGGTGGCTTGTAGCATGCTACAATTTGTAGAGCAGTTTGCCTATGGTTAGTTGCACCTGGATGGTTTCCGAAGCTTGCGTTGCCACCAACCTGGAGGTGTGGGTATCCTTTATGAATATGGATACACCCCTCCTTTTGTGGTGTGGTCCGGGTTTTTGGGGCGGGCATGATATGAGGTAAAACCTAATAGTGCCGGGGTGCTCTCAGGAGCCTTGAACCAGGTTTCAGTTACAGCACAGACATCGATGTTCTCCATACTGAGAAGGGCCTCGAGTCGTGCATTTTGAGATTTAGACTTCTGGCATTGAGCAGCATTACCCTCAGTTTCTTCCCATTTTTGTTTTCTAGGGTGGTAGGTTTAGAATTTGACCCTTGCCTAAAAAGGCACTATGGGGTGGCAAGAGCCTTAGCCAATATCCGGAATCAGGGTGACAGGTGCAAGCCGTCCCTTGCGAAGCAGCTTGGCTTGTCAAGCATGTCATCCCAGGCAGACAGACACTGGATCCCTTTGAATGACACCAGACATTAATGCAATTGTTGAAGCTGATGATCTTGTCTCTATATTGTGGCATCATTCTTGGTGAAGGAAGGATACTGCTCAGGGTTAGGGTCATAGCTGGCTGGGGTACATAATCAGAGAGCTCCTCTATGTCTCTTTTCATGTAGTCCAGGAGAGTGCGTCTCAGGTCGTTCACACCAGCATGGACAATGACTGTGTCATATTTGTACTTGCCGTGGGTGACCAGTGCTTGTGTTATGTGGCGATTCTGGCGCCCGATAGGCAGCTTACTGTGACCCTCTCCTTGTTCAGCCTGGTGAGTGGGGCGTCAGTGTGTCTGACTATGGAGTCACCTATGACAAGTATGTTTGATGTTGTATTTGGCCTTAAGGGCTGTGACTGCTTTGCACACTGCTTTTGTGGTTTATGTGTTGCTTGTGGGGTGTCTTGAGGTAGCAGTTGTTTGGGTGTCTGCTTTGGAGGACTCTGC
>NC_056747.1:1336537981-1336552981 GCF_019279795.1 Protopterus annectens
ATACCATCAATCATCACTTAATAGCAGATAATGGAATAGTTCCCCTACTCAGGCTTCACCAATGTTTTTTGCAGTAATTATTAGTATGATGACTATATATGAAATGCATGTCCACCTTCATTGTTACTGTATGGCACTGCTATGTACATACCATTTTTTCTTTTAAGAAATGAACGGTAAATACACAGATATTCAAACCAAAGTATCCCTCCTCCTGCAACTTGTTGATATTACAGTGACTGAAAGGTAAAGCTCAAGAAATTTTGGAAATTACAATTTTTTTTTTTTTTTAAACTTTTTGGAGGTGGCTGCATTTCCCCCTGTACAACCCATGTGAGGGCTTTGCCACCACATTTTCTACTTCTAAATCAACTGCTTCTAAGGATAACTGTCTCTCATGGAAAAAGGAAAATCAGACTTGATATTTTCACAACTGTGGTCGTCAAAATTTCAACAGAAAATTCACCCAAGCACATTTACATTTCACACACTCAAACACGAAATGGTTGTCGCAGGTTACAGATAAAGCACGTGCAACTGCTCAGTTTCATCATTTTTAGTTATATTTATACAATGTAAATAAGTTCAATGTATACTTATTTGCCATAAGAACTTTAGAAATGTCAGAATTACAATCACAGTTTCAGAATATATATTGCACAAGTTTCACTCTCTCTTCAATCATCATGTTTCACAGCCTACCACAAATTTCATCTTACCACTTACATCCTAGGAATAGCCACAACCCATTTACAATATGTACAATGCCAGACATCATCACTAAGTTTTTATCCCATGTTTACATTCTAACCACAAGCAACACGTTTGCATCCTCACTTGACTGTACATATTAACCTAAATTTTCAAGTCATCACAGACATGCAGAATAACACATGGACTCTTCACTTGACTCTGACGTGGGTACATTCAAATTGCACCAGAGTTCCATTAAAAAATCATTTACTTAGTTGTCAAAAAAATATTTTTTGGTTAAAATACACTATCTTTTTAAGTCTTACTACTCTTCCAGCACTACAGAAGGAAAAAGGCAAAAGTGAGATGTAGAAAGAGGTCCTGATCTTGAGTGACAGTTTAGAAATAAACACATTATAATAAGCAGGAGCCCAGGTGTTGATAGTGCTTGTTCCAATGTCAGCACACATCTGGCCTTCTGACTATTATAACTAAGCCCTTCACATAGGCACCTTCCTCCATACTATGATTTCTCTTCTTTCTACCCTGCTATCTCTCTTCTGATAGGCTGAATGTATACATTTGTGATCTCCCAATGGCATTCCCAGCAATGGCTCACAATAGCTAGATCCTTCTTCCCATTCGAGAGGTGCTATTCATTATATACCTCTGTACCAGACTGTCTCAATATTTACTCAACTCATTTCCTGAAGGATAAGTTGCCTTCTGTTTTTCATTTTTATTCTGTCCATATCTGCACATACTGAAACAAAGATACATATACATACACACGTGGACACATTTATATTTACAGACACACACAGTCCTCACATAACATTTTATTTGTGTTTGTTGACTGGGAAAAGTCTGACTGGAACAAGAGAGTCCCCTTTTAAAGATTAATCATTTTGTCTGTTTTGCATCCCCCTGCTTCTTATTAGTAATGCATACTAAACCTAAATCTAACATGGCCCCTGACCTTAATCCTAATATGCAACTTAACTTGAAAAATCCCTTTCTGTTACACTTCCACTATATGAGACAGCTTGGACACTCACCACACACGCACTTAATCTATCCTCTTACCTAATCCTTACCCTAAAAAGACTCCCATCCCACCCCTTACCTTTGTTGACCAACCAGAAGTCACCCAACATAGCCTTCACACAACTGGCCTTTCACTAAAATGCACAGCAGTTCACTTGCGTTGCACAAATTAGTGTCAAACATATACACTGCGACCATATACAACAATAAATATAATGTATACATGTAATACATACAGAAACACACACACGTGTTTACCAGGGCAGTGTACAGATCAAGACGGACTATTTGCAGGCACAAATGGGTAGGAATGAGAACTTTAATGAGCCCTTTTTGTAGACAGGAGCACTTGGTTTGCAATTGAAGGTGGGTATTAAGATATTTTCTGAACTTGGGCAAATTTGAGTTCTCTCTGATCAACAGAAAGAAGGACTGCTGGACATTAGGAACAACTACAGATACAGCATACCTGGCAGAATGGCGGAAAGACCTTGATACGGAGAGAGAGGGTGCAGTTTGTGACAAGGAACGCATGTCGTATGGAGAGTTTTTTTTACACAGAGTTTAGCAGAAAGCGTGATAAAGGCTTCTAGGCACAGCAACTGACAGATGAGTTCCAAGAAGGTCAGCTCTTCATTAAAATGGTCAGCCACTTGTTTGAATAATGGTTGCTGAAGCTGTACATCGAAGTTGTGTCGAGTGAGAGGCACAGGGAACTTGGGTTACTCACTATCCATGAGAAAGCAAAGTGACTTCTTAGGACTTCTGTGCTAACTACAAAGTCAAATGAAACCATCTGCTTGCGCTGATAGTGTATGCAAGCATAAAAAGTATTTACTGGTCTCAGTGAAAAACTGTTACTTTAACTAACCCACCTGAGCAGAGATACAGTTCCTACATGCAATTCTGGCAGCACAGGTTTGATAGGTCAGGCTGATGGGGAGGGGTTTGGGGGATTTACATGAATTAGATACCCTCTCCAGGATTTTGCTGCTGTATTACAACCCCTAAATGCAGGCAACATAATGTAGTGACAGACATGAATGTGTGAGCACTGACATGCTGTACCAATTTCACTGTATGCCAAGGCACAAAGATGTGTGTATTTGTACCAATGTCACTGTATGCCCAGGCACAAAGATGTGTGTATTTGTACCGATGTCACTGTATGCCCAGGCACAAAGATGTGTGTATTTGTACCGATGTCACTGCATGCCCAGGCACAAAGATGTGTGTATTTGTGTGTTGAAAGAAAGATGTAGGCCACTCACAAAAAACTCCCTGCTTCAATATCTCTGAACTAATAGAAGTAGCCAGATACGATATGTAGGATTAAGAGACCATAAAATATGCACTTTGTTACACTTGTAAGAAGGAATGACAAAAGGCATAGCACCACAAAATATTAGAACATTCATGGGAGAATATTTTTAAGTGCAGGATGAATATTTCCCTTGCAACACTTCGTAAGGTTAAGACTCCATTTCTTCATTGTACAGGGGTGCCATGTTCTGGATGAATTCATGGTTGTTATTCTTTGGGATCCACAAGGTAAATCCTGTTTGATGCAGTCACTCTTAACCAAGAAGTATGATTTATGAATTATTTACAAATTAACAACTACTTCAGCCATGAGGTTATCAGAGTTTGAAAGCTTTTATCTATTCTTTATCCACTTCCTTTTTCCACAGAAGCAGAGTAGCTCTGTCTACCAGTCATTCCTTTATGCAAAAGTTATCATATAGCACTGAACCAAGTCAAAAGACTTCCTTTCATCTTCCTTTTTTGGAATCATGCAAATGGATGCAGCAGTTTCTGGGACCCAACAAGGCACTGCCATCCTTTGGATGAGACATTAAATGGAAATCCATCTGTCTTAGCCTGAGGCAGCTCAGGTAGATGTTAAAGATCCAACCACACTTATTGAAAACACAAGGAAACTATTCCTGGCATCCTTGTCAGATTTCCACTAGTCTGTGTGATTACCACATTGGGTCTTCTAAATAAAATCGACAGTCTCTTGGCTCCCTACTGCAATCCTGCACATCTCTGCTTATGCAGTTCAAGATCCAATTTGTGCTGGTCATTGTGTTCTCAAATTGTATTGCCAGTCAACTTTGTTGCAGCAGTAACGATATGGTCCTTCTATCCCATCTTGTTTCCTAACACTACCACGCCCAACCTATGATTCTGTCAACATTTCAGCTCAATACCTTACCTTTCATTTCATGGTACAGCTACCTTTCATTTCATGGTTCTGCTCTCCCTTCTACTGCACCTAAGCTTTGGGCCTTTATAGGCCTTTCTGATGACACAGACTCTCAGTGAAGAGTACTGTATTAAGCTGGTTTCACAGTACAAAGACAGGAAGCCCTGACTACAATTCTGACCACTCAAGACCAAAAGTGGTCTGGACATTAGGGAAGCTGCCTATGGTGAGTTGGAGTGAATGGCTGATACCAGCTCACCTATCATAGAAGAGGGATTCTGCAAGATCCTCTATATAGACTAAAGCCCAGCAGAGACCTGACATAATAGCAATTGCTCAGATGAGTATTTGGGCCATACCTGCCAAACAGTTTATGTACTGTAGCTGGACTGTGCCTGTCTAGGAGTGTGCATGATCAGATATGACTACTGCAGGCTACAAAGCAAAGTAGCCACAAGGCTAGGACTGAGAATAACACAAATCCCTCACCTCTTTGCTACTGGATGCAAAAAGGAGTACTCTAGCCAAGGGAAACGTAGCTCCCCTTAAACACAGATAGCCTATTGCTGGGGCTATGTACCCAAATCATCAGGCTCACTGAGGCAAGGATGACCATGCAGATACAACATGGATATTCTATGTGGAGAAATGAGGGTAGCACTTAGGTAGGGAGACAGAACTCTCTTCATAGCTACATGAATTATGCCTTTCTAGGTCATCAGAAACATGTTGATGGCTTACAAGGATGCTAGAGGGAAAAGCATTACAAAAAAAACAATACAAAAATTACACTCTTGTAATACCTCAAGTACTGCTGAAGTCTCAAATGACACTTATGCACTCTGCTACCAAGTCATTCTTGGCGCACTGAGCTAGACCTGCCACTACTCTTACATTATTCAATTATTGCACAGCACACCTGTGACTTTCTGAAATAAATAACTTACACAAGTCATTTCCACAAGCCTTCACTGGTCAATGTCTGTCACAAGCCAGATGGACTGAGATGGAGCAACGTAACTTTTGTACTGTAAAAGCATGTCCACAACTGATTCTATGGATCAGCTGCACTAAAACAATCTAGAATACCCAAGATTTTCTTCACCATGTGACGTAGATGTGTGGCACTACTTCATACCATCTAAAATGCTTAGCCAAGCCACTAATGATCAACAAACTGTTTAAAATATTGGTCTTAACATACAAGTGGTTAGTGAACCCTAATTCTTACCCTACCATATAAGTACTGCAGCTCCTGTTCGAGACTCAAGTTCTTTTAACCTCTCACCTCAAAATACTCCAGTTTTCTTCCCTAAACTAAAAGTCACCAGCTACATGACTACAGAATATCAGAGTAAATGGATGACAACAGAAGAAACTGCAGGCAAGAGACTAGACTGTGCTCCTTCTTACCATATATAGAATATCAAATGAAATACTAATTAGAATTAATTACATATCACGTTAAACCAGTCTTGTAAATAAAGGAGCTAAGAGGTTACTGTAGTCTACAGAAGCGCCTGAGGCCAGGATTTCATCTCTGAAGAAAACCTGATGCAATAAATATGCACATTGATTTGATATACAACATCAATGACTGTAAACAATATGATATTTGAAGTAGCAGTCTACATAGCCAGCGATTGCCCAAGTAAAAAACCTCACTGGTATCATCTTTAGTTATTACATGGAGTGTGAGATGGCTGCCTACAGAGGCACAGTTAACAACTAGCCTTCCTCTCTTAATGAATGGGCAAGTTTCACTACATCACTGATGCACTCCCTCCTTTAGACTGGTGGTTCAGCACTAAAGTGACCACATACATACTGGTATAAGACAGACATTCGAAGTGAACAGGGCACTCTGGAAAATGTACACATCCATCTCAGATATTCTTGCTTAGCAATACTTGGGTCATTAATATGGCAACAGTGAAAAGCTCCCACCACAAACACTGATAGCAACAGCTATTCTTCTAAATGGCTACATGTAACGTAAATTACTTATTTAAATTAATTATAGATCTGAATTGGCAGTACCATCTTCACTGTCTTTGAGACTATGGTCAGCGAGACAAACAGTCCAGCATCAAGGACTTTCCCAGGCTGTCACTTCCAATTTTACCCATAATAATGTGATCCAAGACCCTTCTAAAGATCTCTGAAGTCTATGGTAAGGTGGATCAAGAAAAAGAATACATTGAGATAATATAACCATGGCTGGCCTTAGGCATAGGCCAACTAGGTGGCTGCCTAGGGCGCTGCTCTAGTAGGGACGCTTTTCCAATATTTATTTGGTGTAAGTAGACTAGGATGGGGGCACCAGATTGTGTGGTGGGGGGCGCCGTGGAGCCCTTTTGCCTAGGGCACCAGTTGACCTAAGGCCGCTCCTGAATATAATATATGCCTTATGCACAATTATTTGACTGGTACATCAGAATAAGGCGGGCGAATTGACAGAGAGGGTATGGTGATGAAGATGAATTCCCTGTCCGGATCATTCGTTAAAGTAAATACAATTTTTGTTCTGGGACTGGGTGTTTCTTCTTCATCACCTTTGGGATGGAGTCCCAAGCTTACACTGAGCAAGCATGTTTGAGAGACCATGTCTCTCTCAGAGGAATGTAGGAAAAGAACTAGGCAAGAGGTCATGAGGACCATAAGATGCCTACACATATAAACTTTTAAACAAAAAAATGTAATAGTTCTTGTCATCTGTGTCAAGCACTTAATACTGCTTTTCTCTAAAATCGAGCAGGGCCTTATATAAAAGTCTGGTGTAAATTTTTTTTTTGTAAATATGTATCTATCCCAACCAGTTATAAAGACTGGCCTTTAACATAGCCAAAGAAGTGCTTTGTTTGACCTGTAGTGGCAAATTACTCCATGGGGTGGGAATATGCTGTGTTTTACGAACCTATCCCTCCACTCCAGCAAGTGTCATTTTATGTGTTTTTGTGTAGATTTAGGTCCTCCACGTGGGTGTTTGTAGAGGTACTTTTTTTTTTTTTTTTTGAAGAAATATTAGGTCATTTAGGACTGGGTCTTTATGGTTTGACAACACAGATATTGCTAGCCTTGCCAGTCGGCAGGAGCACAGCCTGTCTGGAGACTAATCTGAAGAGAGGAGAAGAGAACTGAAAATCTCCTCAGTGAATGAGATTAGAATTCCATAGCCATAACAGCTCAGAAACAATGTTGCACAGCAAACTAAACCGTGTGGATCTGAAATAAAAAACAATCACACATCACATCCATAATAAACACACAGCAATAATGCAGAGCATTACCAATATAAACAGGCAAACAGTCTCCTAGAAATCTGGGAATCACAGAAATGACCACACTTCTGGAGATTAAGTTTAGGAGAGAAGAAAATACTAAAGTGCACTCTACTGGGGAGTTCCTAAAGAATACAAAGGTTATAAAATATGGCTAGACAAAGGTGGCGAAGTAAAGCTGACGTCAGAAGTCCTTGGTAAAAAAGCAAAAACTGAATAAAACAGTGTTCTGGTGGTAAACCATAGGCATGAGAGGGCTAAACACCAAACAGGTTTCAAACCCTACGTCAAATGAGCCAAAATGGCAGGAACAGAGACTGTCAGGAGGTTAAGGGCACAATCTCTGCTCTGCAGTGGGGAAGGTCATAACTGAAACTATCCTCAGTGAATGAGATTAGAATTATGTAGCCATAATGGCTAACAATTAATGCTGCACAGCAAACTAAAATTCACTTCTGATTAACCATTCCATTCCTTACAACTAAAGTGTAACTGATAGAGCTATAGGACACCCTCAAATCTTGGAAGGAATGGGATATATAGCAGAGGGTCTACTTCACATAATTGAACATCCAAATGTTCAACTTTCATATGTCCAAGACCATATGACTGAACATTTGAATGTTCCACACCCCCTGCTATTTAAATATACCAACTCTAAGATCGCACTACATTGCGGTAAAAGGAAATCTTTCTGTTCCGTGCTCTATCGAGGTCCTTATTCAGACCGTTCAAACTTTTAAAAGTTCGATCATATGCTTTCGGTCATATGAAAGTAGAGCTTTTAAAAGTTCAACCATCTGAAGGGGACTCGTAGCAGAAAGCTATTATATTAATGAGCAGGGATGTGTCTAGGAAAATAAGGTGCATATGTACGTACCTTCATCCATCCTCTACGCCTTTTTTCCCATTTTTGCATATGGGGTTGGGGTGTCACCAACAGTGGCAATCATCTTGAACCACGGTTTACACTGCTGGGTGGCTAGCCCTGCCACAGATATGTACATATATGTGCCTCATTAAATACAGACGCAACTGCTGAACTTTCCTATGCATGCTAGTAGAAGGCACAAGGATATCATGTCATGGTAAACAAGTAAAAAGGAATTTGCCCCTTCCAAGATGCATTTAGAGTTAAGCACTGGTGACACACTGACAGAAAAACCCTTGCAAAATCTAATATGGAGAAAAAAATCAGAGACAGAGGGGTGGAAGGTCAAAGAGTGCCTAAAAGGGTAACCTGGTCAGGTACAAGTATAACGTCCAACCTGTCTTGAAAAAGGGAAGAATTAAAAAATTCATGTACAGGAGACTGACTAGTACAAAGCAAAATCTGGAAAGGGACGTTCATAAGTGACAAACTGAAGAAAGAGAAGAAACCTGGGCAGACACCAAGGTAGTCAATAATAAAGATGGGCAACAAGATATAGAAATTTTGGTGATAAAGTAGGACACCTATTAACAGATATTTGAAAAGCAAAACGTCTACAATCTTTCAACTCACAGGTCAAAAACACCTTAATCAATAACCACAGTACAAAAATATCCAACAGAATTTGAGGACTAGAGAGATTCTGCAAGGGAGCTACGTCACTTAACCATGAAAGAAAGGTCAGAATAGAGAACAAAACACTGTCAGAGATATAAATTCACCACGAAAGAAATGTTGCACAGCACTAAGGAATTAAAATAACAGCACGTGTCTGTTTTTTCAAACAAAAAAACATCTTTACTTAATTATAACTTATGACACAGGCAATCATACATTATATAAAAGAATACAAACCACATTGACGTACTTTCAATTGCAAACATTATACAGTCAGGATCTATTAAATGCCTTTCCTTAAACCTCATTCCTCCTCCAAAAGATTATTCTGCATGTATTGTTCTCACAACTCTCATTTTTTCTACGTAATTTGCTCCTAACCTTTTCTAAAGATCCCACTTACAATTCTTTTTATCTCTGTTACTATATTCACTACTTCTAATATGGTTGATTTAGACTTATTTCCATTTTCTAGTAACTGCTTTTTTTTTTTTTTTTTTTGCAGCCATCAGAATTAAACTCAGCAAGGCCTTAACATGTCTAGGCAGGCAGTTCAGATTCTAATTACTTTAGTTATACCAATTTGCTCACCCAGTATTTCCAACACAGTAATCTGCAGGGAATTTTTAAAGTCTGCCAACTCATTACACTGGCAAGAAAATATGTTCCCAATTACCTCTTTCTTCCGCATCATACCTCCAAAATTTCCAATCTACCTGAGGAAAAAATCTTTGGGGACTGCTTGGGTAAAAAAATACATATGCAAACACTTCCAAGCAAAAATCCTGCATATTTGGGAGCCATATGTACATCCCCATTGTTTTTTGTGTGAATTGCTTATCCGATCTGTCTTCCCAATCCTCTCTAACCTCCTCTGATGGATTCCTATAGTTATCATGTAATATTTTATATGCTTTACTAATTATCCCTTTTTAACAGCAGCTTCTGATCTAGAGTCTACTAAAAACTCTACCAGTGCAGGTCTTTCACTTAGGATTCCCCTATTCCTTTCTCTTTGCCTATACTCTGATATCAATCCCTGATAGGGAAAGCAATCTGTTGCCTGCAGTCCAAATGTCTTCTTGACCTCTTCTCATTCTATTATCGTTCCCACTCTAATGATTTCCTCCCAATACTTTGGTTCCTTTGCCAATTTTCTCCAATAAATTCCAGCCCTCTCTTGTCTATTCTCTGTACACCTAACTGCAACTACCCCTATTGGCAGAATCTTCTTTCTCCATTCCCATGTTGGCTTTTTTCTTAGAATACTTTCTGCTACTTTTTGAATATAATATTCTGTATGGTTATTATCTCCTTAAGGATCTGCATCTAAAATCCCAGTCTGTCCTTATTTCTTGAGTTCCCCCCATTTCATCACCATCCCTTTCCACTTTGAATTATAGTTTTCTGCTTGTGCTATGTATAGGAGCCTTAATTGTGTAGCTCTGAAATATCCATTCAAATCAAAAGCATGTGTCTGTTGTTGCAAAAACTACTCATTTCACTTTTCTATGTTATGCCTGGAAGAATCGAACGGATAATTCATAACTACAAGAAAGCATTCTGATCAACACAGAAGGATAAGAACCATGCCAGCATGGTTCTATCGGGGGGGGGGGGGGGGATGAAACAGAGAAAGATGTGAAACTGGAACGTCTAGTTTAAAAAACAAATTTAATTCCCAAATGGCAGGAAAATATGTTCCCATCAGATATTTGCACTAATACAAGTGTGTAGGATACTCTGAAAGACAATCAACAGCACTATACTCTAAAATAAGTTCTGCTGTAGAGAAGATGTAGGCAAGGCATCCACAGAAACTAATATGTGGATAAATGAGGCAGTTCAGGAAGTAGGTATCCAAAAAGGACTATGGTAGAATATGTATGGGGAGAAGAACTGAAGCATAATGTGTACTAGGGCCCTTTGATTCAAGTGAAGAATTCAAAAAGGCCCTACAATATAAACATATGTGATTATTTCTGGAAACAGACTGAAAACTGAGCAAATATACAAAATGCTGAAACACCAAATACTTCTCTCCCACTAAAAAAGCCCAGTATCAACAAACCCCAGCTACAAAATCCAGAACAAGCAGTGTCTGAGCAGTGGTACTGCTAAGAAAAGTATTTTAAGTAAGAATGAATAGGATTGAGGTTAGAGACTTGGGTAGGGCTAAGGTTATGGTTAACATACATGACTAAGGGTGGGTGGTGAACTTTTGGCTCTACCGTTTGACTAAAGGCAAATTAAAGTGATGGAGTAAAGTAGTTTTTCAAGTAAAGGATCAAGTGTAAAAGGGGGAAAGAATATATAACTTCATGAATATGGAAAGAAAAAAGGGTGAAAGAGGCTTACATTATTGAAAGATTGTGTTTTATAATCATGCAGGCATAGCTCACCTGCATACACAGGCTTTCAGAATATGAATTACACATGCAGGTACAAAGCAGTCCCCCTGGATGATGTGTGGACTCTCCAATACACACTTTATGGAGAAGGCTCTGCACCCCTTTACTTAATATAACATTTTTCTGAGGTTGCTCAACCTCAAAGACAACTTGGGTATAGTTACGTAAATTGCTTGCCTGCATTTTTTTTAATATACCTTTATTATATCACAATAAAGCTGCATTCACCAGACTGGTTGAGACAGAATAACTTTAAATTCTCAGACAATATTCATAGTGAAATGCACACAATTTATAATACTGGGTTAGCTCATTTATATTTGGCAAGCCAGACTGACCACTTGGTCTTAGCTTTCGCCAACAAATTTTTATCCTTTGAGAGCTCCAGGTTTGCTAACTTAGAAATTTCTTCAACAAACTCATGTTTACATAGTAAGTTTCTAGTCTTCCATTTGTTAGCAATACATATGGTTATCCACTATTGTCATTAAGTTTAACAATCTAAACTAGGGTGAGCCAAATCGGTGTCTCCCTTGAAATAAAACATTTTTGTTAACTTTATATGGGATGGCCAGAGTTTATTTAATAGTTCCAGGAAGGTATTTTTCAATCTAGTTAATTGACAGCATTCCCAGTAAATATGCATCCAATCTCCTAGACTCTCTAGGTCACATTTCCAGCAGCATTGTGAGATATTTGGGAAAGCCACCTTAGTCTGCTGGGGGTACAAAAGTATTTAAATTGATACTTCCAGTGAAAAATTCTATATGGTCTAAACCTAGAAACATATCTGGGTGTCAGTATAATTTTACCCCATTTTGGGGGATCTATTTACATAGTCAGCTGCCTCTCCCATTGAAGTCTAAACCTATTTGCTTATCTGCATTTTGACATAGTAGATACAGAATTGCTGAACAAAGAGCTGTGACATGTGCCAAGGGTAGAGGAGTGAAAAAGAAATCTGGAGGGCTATGAAGCAATTCCACTTTTGGGAAAGGGCCAAGTCAGACATACAAAGCTTTTTGGATAAAAGAGACCAGAAGAGGTCAGATGATGGAAGTTGTAGGATTTTTCCATGTGGAGTGGAGGCAAGTATGGAGAATCGGTTGACTTCAGATTCTTCAAAACTTTTACATAATCAGAATTCACAGTAGCAAACTGTGAGAAATCATTTCACAAACTTGCCCCTGCATATTGGGGCATTCTTTGTAATGAAATCACACCTTTAGATTAACTGTTGAAGGAAAGGATAAAGGAATACTTTGCAAAAGAACATCAATGTACCTGCTTTCAACATACAGGATGATTGAAGTTATTTATACTACAAAAACTGTTTTTCCATGATTTGTACTTGCTCTGCCTTCTTGGACTTTGCTTAGGACTCTTCTGCACTGTGTTTTGCAATACAAGTGAATACTTCTAAAGGGTTCTAGCACTACTACTGCATATTCTGTATGCTACTGCATGCACTACATTTTATATTCTTGCATGTGTAGTATATAGATTGTTTTTTTGTTTTTTTTTACCTGGGTAGTGGCTGAAAATAGTCTTGTCCCAACCATCTCACCAAGTCGGCAAACAAACTTTGACGATGTGAGGTACTGCCAGCTATGCCAGGAGAAGTAGGGCAGTGGATGTGTAACATATGCCAGCATAGCTAGCTGGAGTTTTGTAAAGAATTATATTGGTATATCAAACTGATTTGTATAGGTGCTGTGTTGAAAATGGATTTGTAACATTGCTTGTGTTAAAAAAATGTACCAACATGGGTCCTGACTGTATTAGAAATGTTGAAATTAATACTGTAACACAGGATACTGGAAGAAGAGGTTAAGCTCATCCGCAGCTATCTTTGAAAAAAATTACTTAATTTAGGCCATAACGATTGTATCTTACAGTTCTGCATGCAGCCAGAGACAAAATGTCTAGGAAAACCAGCACTAGGAAGCCTTCTGTATTGTCTTTAGCAGTGAATTAATTGCTACTCTGGAAGGATAGAAATTTGAAATTGTTTTATGACTTCCAGAAGCTGAAACAGATCTCAGCAAAACATTATATGTGTGCATTATTGACACATATGTACTACATCCTGGCAGTTTCTTGCATCGGGGGTAGAATGGGAACATGAAGTCAGATGACCAGATGTATGTGATCTCATTTTGTAATCTAGGACAAAAATGATATTTAATATTAGATGAGACTGAAGTCTCACTGCAGCCTGTTTTTGGGAACCTGACAAGACCACTCACTCGCATCATCTTGCCTTGCTCAATAGAAAATCCTAAGTTCAGTCAGGAAAATATAGTGAGATTAGTTAAGTACTGATTTTCTGTATCTGTGTAAATCTATTCATCTGTGTTATTTTAATATTTCCTGTGACTGAAACTCTGGTGTTTATTGTAAATAGATATTTAATATTTTCATGTTCTTTTATTATTTATTATTACTATTAAATATATTTAAACCCTTTATTGCAGCTGGCCCTTTAGAGAATATTTTAAACTTTGAGAGGATCTATTTCTATTTGGTGACACTGACCACTCCTAAAAGCCTTACTGCATTGGCCAAACACTATCATTTATATTAATATTAATTTCACTCAGTATAATTGGGCACCCTTGTAAGGGCCTTACAGTAGCTGGCTTTGGAGTGTCTCGTGGCAGTGTAACTACCTTAAATTCTGGGCAGAAGGGGGCATAACTAGTATATCTGTGTCAGCCTTTCCCAGTTGTGTGTGTGTGTGTGTGTGTGTGTGTGTGTGTGTGTGTGTGTGTGTGTGTGTGTGTGTACGGGCAAATCAAATATACAAGAGTGTGTGTCCGCTGCTTGGGGCAGGGACATGAAGCACTGGTTTCACAGAGAGTGGTGGAGGACTTAGCTGAGGGCTCAACTCTACAGCTGTGTCAGTGGGGAGACTGACTGGGGATCTAGATAGAGAGAGGGAAACTCAGTCCCCAGGCTGTGTGTGTTCCTTGGGTGCTCTTAAGGGAAATTGTGCTTAATGCAGAGAGCTGCATTTGGAAATACTGGGTGTATCCATTATTGTTCCAAGTGAATGTCCCTCTCCAGTGTCAGTGGTGAGGATTCAGGCTCCTTGATTACTGTCCCAGAGTGGGGACATCACACAAAAAATAAATATGAAATATTCTTGTTGCAGAGCAGGTCTTGCCAATGCCTGTATAGAGACCTTTTCTACATTAGATATTCTACTGAAAGGTCACATTCAGTTAAGTCAAAGCAGCAAACACACATGTGTATGTACCATCTCTAATGCATTCCACATCTGGATGGCATCACAAGTCACATGTAATCCCCTAATTAACAAAACAGGAACACTATTTAATAGGGAAAGGAAAAATTACCCAGTGTCTGTTTGCTCATGTGGCATAAGATGGTCAAATAATTTAAGGTGGCATACAACATACACAGCAGCAATTCAAATTCAAATCAAGTTCCACTTATCTATGGCTCTGTGGCCTTAACTTTCTGCCCTAACACTGCATCTATAGAAAGGCAGGGATTTTATTTACTGGGTTACTTGATGACAATGATCAACTCTTTCCTATGTCTCCCACAAGAGCCCAATAAAAGAAGTATAAAGTAGTGATTATGTTATAAATTCCAAGTGTTCAAATAGCAGCTTGGGTGCCTGTAGGAGCTGGCTGGGGAATATAGGAATAAGAGGTCCCTGCTGGCTTAACTCATCCCTGGAGGGGGGGGTGGCTCTGGCCATCCACAAGAATGACATCCAGCAGGAGCAGTAGGTGTTACCTGATAAGAGTTTGAGCTTACCAAGCCCATGCTGTCACA
>NC_056747.1:1336562981-1336715481 GCF_019279795.1 Protopterus annectens
TGGTGAATAAAATATGCAGCCAAAAATCATAAGAAAATAATACCTGTGCATAGGGTGCCCAGTGTAAACTGGGTGAGAGTCGATTTAGTGTAGTAAACATAAAAATAAACCTGGAAAAAGGCTTACTAAATTAAGCTGATTAAATTATTTCTAAAAAGAAACGACTTGAAGGAAACAGCATTGACCTTGTTTATTTCTGTGACACATGTAGCAAGTTTAGCAGCAGGAAAGTAGCAGCATTTTAGCAGCTCCAGGTGGACCAGAACTCTGCTGCTACTAAATTTACTAGTATCCACAGCACAGAAGTGATAGTCCTGAAAGATCAGACTACGGCCTAGACAATCTCAGATAAAATGGTAGCTTGGGTGTCTGTTGAATTTGGCAGGAGGCAGAGAACGGAATGATGATGCCATGGCTGCTTGTCTTTCCCAGTGGAAAGGCTGGGGTTGACATGTGCTTGCTCTGGCAGAAGCCAGGCTGGGCAGTGAGCAGGCGGATGGTGTTCCCACCATTGGACCATGAGGAGCACTCCCAATGACCATGGCTCAGTGAAACTCAACCTAAAAGTATGATGCCAGCACACAGAGGAGGAAGGTGAAAACAAAATTAAGCAAACACAAGCAACACTGGCAGATCTTGGATTCACATGACATTAAGACAGGGCTTGAAGCACATGCATTGACAGGGTATACAAAAACCAGGAAAAGCCACAGCAAAACAAGCATAGATGGAGTGGAGTTTGAGACTTCAGAAGTCATGTTTCCACAGCAAACTATCTGAACCTACAGGGAAAAAACATCAAATAGCTAAAAGGAGTAGGTTTTTCACTTCTACTTGAAACTCTGATGGAACACAATGGAGCCTTAGTAGAAAAAATAGTCTTACCATTTTTAGAAATTCTGCATTATTTCCAACTAAACAGCTTCCAAGTGTGTGTGTTTTTTTGTTCTCCGTCTCCCCTAGGCTTGTTTGACTTACTGTCCTACTATGACTACTGGTACAACTTTCCGCCCCTGATGAGTTATCACCAGATGACTGGGTTGGGCAACCTATGAATCTGAAAGCAGCTGATGAGACTAATGCAGACATGTAAATCCTGCTTGGGCTGCTACTACAAGGAGGACTCTGTTGGAACCAAGGAAGAAAGGTGCTCCAGTGTAATAGGATACTTGTGTACCTCAATGGGAGTTGATCTACTTTCCACTATGGATTCATTCCATGCTGATCCCAACCTCAGCCTTCAAGTTCCCTCTTCAAAAATTGTTTAACCAACCTAAGCCTCCCAAAACTCTACTAGAGCTGCTTTTTGCCTTAATCAAACCACAATCCAAGCAACACAGCAACTGACAGCAGTTTGAGGGCTTCTCTACTCCTGGAAGGTGTGTTACTCCCCCAATAATGCCCACCATTATTGCACTTAGACAACTGGTTACGATTTGTAATTGTTTTCCTATTTGGTGTGCATGTGTGTGTGTATGTTGTGCGTCTGTGAAATATAAATATGTATTTTATATTTTTTGATGCTATGAATGTAGTTTTATGTTTACTATTGAAACCTTGAAACTGCATCCATCGACTGGCCTCAACATTGAATCAATATCTTGAAAACTGCAACAGTGAACAAGTAGGGAACTTGAAACTGAATACATCGATTCCTGTAGTTTGATGTATTTGACATAGCAGGAGGTGATGCCAGTCACCCAAGCTATGCACCATCATGTACTGTGACACTCTAGAGTCAACAGTACATCACTTTTACTATTTTGCAGGGGGAAAGCCCTCCTGCACCACCCGTGTGGGGGGCGCAATTTTATATATATATATATATATATATATATATATATATATATATATATATATATATATACATATCAACTCCAAGATCACACTACAAGTGAGGAAATGGGTTAATTCCCTGCTCCTCACTGAACCGCGATCTCCACTCAAAATTCCGAACTCAAATACTCAAACTACACTACCCGTGCGATGCAGTGTAGTTGCTGTATTTGGGTTTGCAAAACTGCCTCTTGGAAAACTGCAAGCCAACATTGTCACTCTCCATCGACCGCAGTTCGAGATATATATATATATATATATATATATATACACACACACACACACACAGTCCAAGGTATTGCAACTCCCACACCGTGCTTCTCTGCTGTTCCCGATTTTTGCCTCATATTTTTACTGTACCCTTAAAAATGTTTGATTTTCTGGTCTACAACAGAGATTACAACAGACAAGAAAGCCTGTAAAGAAGTTGAGATATACTTGCATTGTCTCTCTCTATCACACATACAAACACATTTTACAGTACTCTGCTATTCTGTCATGAGTGGTATAGTTGTGTTTTAATGGGCATCATCTGTATGTTAATACCTTATTAGAGAATGGTATTGAATGTAAGCTTCGCCAAATATCTAAACCAGTTTAAATGTTGATGTTTTGTGACTAAAGGCAAGTGATTAACAAGCATATCCTTAAATATGTTTTCTTCCAGTTCTGCTTGGACTTAACTTTAACTGGTACAGCAGATTCTGCAAACAGAACTACAGATTAGGTAATTCTTCAAAGATTTTAGCACCCCCCAACACTAAGTTGTTTTTCTAGTTAAAATACTTTTAAGGGGACATGACTTTTAGGCCTTGTGTTTTACAGGACTCATGTATGAACTCACAGATGTGCAAAGTTCGTACCAGTACGCTGTAACAAACAAGTGGCTGCACAACTGATGCCCCTCAGGACCGAGTGTACAGCTCTCCTAGCTTCACAGACCAGTACAAAGCAGCAGACAATGCTACGGACAAAAGAGGGGAGGATACCATATCCTATTACAATCTAGTTTCATCATCTGCACACACACAACATTAGAATGCTGTTTACCATTACCAACTCTGAAAATAACCACTGCACAAAGTGTAAGGGTCATAGGAGAGAAAAACGGAACTCTGTTCAGTATGCACGAGTCTGATCTGCCACAGGACACCCTTCCTGCAGTGTGTACCTCTTACGGCTGCCCCTCCCGTCGGCCCTCTTCACTCTTGTTTAGAATTATAAGGTACCAAAATGTGTAAATGCACAAAGACATCTTTTTTCCAAGGAAGTGAAGCAATTAGCAACTCAGGGACAGCATTTGGAAACAAATTGCTTGTTGAAAGAACTCTAAACTGGCTGCCAAGCAAATGCCTGTGTATTATTTTGTTCTAAAATGGTTTACTAGTAGAAAGAAGTCAAGGTCATGTTGAACTAATTTTCCTGAAAAATTAAAAACATGTACCCACAACACTGCCAAACTCGATAAACAGACAAGCACACCATCTGACTGCTGTTCTGCTATGGTCTCAGTGTTACTTCATTTTGCCACCATTTACTAAACTTAAAAAATCAAAGTCACAGTCAAAGTCAACTTTATTGTCACTGTGATTCACACAAGTGCGAACACAGCAAAATTACGTTTCTGCATAGACTAAACTTAACATGATGATAATACACAAAATTCTACAGAAACAGACGACAAACACAACAATAATAAATACTTGCATTACTGCACTGATTTAACAGATTGTCACTCATTACTGGGTTATTAGGTTCATAGGTTAGTTCTAGGCCAACCGCCTTTGTGAACCATTTTAAGCCTAGCCAATTATCCCATGTGAGAATCAAACCCTGTACCTTGTGTCTGTAAGGTAAACATCTTAAACATTACACCAACCTCCCACAAGCTTATTTTCACTGGAAAAATTGCACTTAAGTGATTGATTTAAGGCCTATATTTTTACTGCACAGTAAGGCAGTTCCGTTTGATTACTGCTGACTTTACTGTCTGGGTGCAGGCAAGACCTCGTTACATATTGCACTATAGACACTTTTCAGTATTGTTGGATTACTGCCTTAATGTCCAGTGTGAAGGGTACTGTTCCTAGTGTTTTGTAACCTGGTGGATAGCGGAAAGAAGCTGTTTCTGAATCTCGTGGTTTTGCAGCGTATGCATCGAGAGTGCCTTCCTGCTGCTAAATGTGTGAACAGCTTGTGAGCAGGATGACTGCCAGCTCTGGTTATTTTACTTGCCCTGCTGAGATATCTGGACATGCGCAAGTCTTGTATGGATGGGAGTTCCTGATGATCCTCACAGCCACTTTCACTACCCTCTGGAGGGACTGGTGCTCGAAATCAGAGCAGCTTCCATACCATACTGTAAAGCTGTTTGTCAGTATACTTTCGATGGTACCCCTGTAGGAGGAGAGCTGCTGATGGTAGGTTTACTCTCCTCAACCTTTGCAAAAGTAAAGCCATTGGTGCGCCTTCTTAATGATGGCATTTATGTTGGCTGACCACGTCAAGTCTTCTGCAATGTACACCCCCAGCAATTTTGTGCTTTTTATTCTCTCAACTGTTTCTTCATTGATTAGGAGTGGAGAGTGTTTTCTGTTACTCTTCTTGTAGTCCACATTTATTTCTTTGGTCTTGTTGACATTTAGTGCAAGATTATTGCTATAACACCAACTTATGAACTGATTCACCTCCTCTCTATAGGCTGTCTCGTCATCATTCCTGATGAGTCCCACAACTGTCGTACCATCTACAAATTTGATGATATGGTTTGAGCTGTGCTTGGCAGTACAGTCATAGGTTAGTATGGTGAAAAGCAGAGGGCTTAGGACACATCCCTGTGGGACTCCAGTGTTCAGGGTGATGCTCTCCATTGTATTCTTGCCTATGCACACTTTCTGGGGTATAGCTATAAGAAAGTCCAGAATCCAGTTGCATAGTGGAGGGCTGATGCCCAGTTGAACCAGCTATCTGATCATATTTTGGGATGACTGTATTGAAAGCTGAACTTAAGTCGAAGAAAAGTTGCCTCACATAGTTACTCTTGTTCTCCAGATGGTTCAGCAATAACTGGAGTGTCAAAGAAATAGCACCTCCTGTGCAGCAACTGGGTCTGTATGCAAACTGGAGTGGATCGAAGTCTGCAGGTAGTTTGGATGTTATTACATCTTTGACCAGTCTCTCAAAGCATTTCATCACAGTGGAGGTGAGAGCTACAGGATGATAGTCATTTAAGCTAGCAGGTGGTGAATTATTTTGGCAGTGATATGTTTGTGCACTTGAAATATCTGGGTGCAATGGCTTGACTCAGTGAGTTGCTGAAGATGTCTGAATACATCTGTTAGTTGGTCAGCACGGTCTCTGAGCACTCTTCCAAGAATGTTATCAGGTCCAGCTGCTTTCTTACTTAAAGATGTAGTCAGGGAATTTTAGGTTGGTACCTCAAATTTGTTGCATCCATGCATTGGGGAGTAGACAGGCCATTTAATTTATTTTATGTGGCACTTTTACCCCAGTGTCTGTTAACCATAAGCCTCTTCCCAGCTAATCAACTCTTTCTTTTCCCATTAAAGGAACAAGGGTTAACAGCGCAGGCCTGTCATCTAGAAGGAAGGGACCTTTTTCCTCTGGCACATCAGGCTCATGAACACTTAAGTGAGTTCTCTTTTTCTCACTCTATACATTTCCTGTAGTTCACATTCTTTTCTTCCTGGACCTAATTTGGATGCACCCAGCTCAGTGCTACCAAGAGGTGTGTAATAGGGCATCTGCAGAGGGCATCCCCTCCCTTCCTCAATGGGAATTTCCTCAAAGCAGACTTTCCCCATTCTCCGCAGGCATTGGCAGTGGTCTCTCCAGTGTCCTTCAAGAAAACATCATCATCTAGTGTGCCCCCGAGCACATGAAGCCTCCCCTCCTCAAGGAGAAATGAATGAGACATGCCTTTTCACTCCTCTAATCAGACCATGGTCACCCGGGCTGCAGTAAGGGCTCCATTGCACCTCAGAGCCAGGCTCAAAAATGTCTGATTTGCACAGCAAACATCTATGCTGCTAACTCCACTGTCAACATAAAAGTTATGGATAATTATCCAAGTACCAGATGGTGGACCTTCATGTTGTCATTATAGGAGTCGGCTGCTATTCCTAAATGAAAAGGGATGGATGGACTGCGCCTCATACTACTATGATGTTTTGGATCCCTACACTATCTCCTTGTACCATATAGTTGTGCATACACACAGACACACACGTATGAGGATGGCAGTGGACATTCACAGGGTCACTACAGGAGATGGCTGGAATTTGTAAAGGTAAACAGATTTGATTACTTGTCATATTCACTATAATGTTTTGTATCGCTACAGTATCCTTGCTATATTATCCAGGTACTTTCTGCATGCACGCAGATGCACATACACGAGGATGGCAGTGGACATTCACAAGGTCACTAGAGGAGTTGGCAGCAATTAGTAAACATGGGTGGATGGATTACATGTCATATTCACTACTTAATAGTACTTTGTATCACTACAATGCCTTTGCTATACTACCCTGTGTCATATATTTGTGCATGTGCAAGGACATACATGCATGACCAACGTCATCTTCCTTTTTTTTGTAAACATTTTTTATTAGAATTTCCAGAGTAACCATGAAATTTACACATGACCAATATCTTCAATGTCTTCCTTAGTGCATTTCCAAATCTCTTTTGGCTGACTTCACTGTGGTGATCACAGCCTTCACATATTAGGATCGTGCACTGTACAAATTCTATAAAACCCACTTTATACCCTTTTATATACTACGCAGCACATACTGCCCTAGTGCTATACAAACCAATCTTTTATACATTTCATTCCTTATGTTGTCACATTAATTACTTCTCAGTCGCCACACTGTAATGACCAGTCTCTGTATGCCATATTTACTGTGATAATTTGTTATGCAGTCCTTCCGATCTGCCTTTTACTGTAGTACAATACGTACTTCACCATTTTTCAGCCACAGTTAGGTCATGAGCTGAAATAAAACTGCAGATTACTCCTCTCATGAGGGACAGTGGGAAATGTGCACTGAAACAGCCAATTACAAAGAGTGCTATATCAATTAAGCTTCATGTATCATTAGAGAGGTAAACTGTGTATAACAAAGCACTGTGTTTTAAGGTTCCATGGTGTGCAGATAAAAAGATGTCAGCAAGAGGCCAGCAGCATAAGTGAACATGTATGTACTCTCAATCCATTTTTCAAACACTAATCTTAACGCAAGCTACAGTCAGACCTCGCCTCCCTGAAGCTAACCTGTACCCTTCAGCTGAAACAAGCATTTATCTTAACAAACACTGCTGTACACTGGGATTATCTGACCAGAATTAGATAACAGACATGTGCAATAAGGCACGTTTAACATGCTATGGGACAAGAATACACTACCTTCTATACATTTCAACTAAACTATGAACAAGAAAGTCTATCCTTTGAAGACAGACAAGCAGGCACAAGCCCTTAGGAAAACAGATTACAAATAAACATTTCCTCTACAGAGTTGAAAAGCCAGAATACCTAATAGCTATAAAGCACCAGCCAGCATATTTCCTCAACATGCAGTGGCAATTCTGCAAACCCGCCTACACACACACACACACACACACACACACACACACACACACAGTCTTCTGTGAATACTGCTTCCTAGATAAAATCTGCCAGGTGTGTTGTCTAACACAAAGAGCATGTGTGCAAGGAAGGGCACACAAAACACTCCACGTGAAACTTTAAACATTGTTCATGAATGTCTAGTTAGAGTACCAGTGCTAGGGACATACAGGCTGATCCTGATACCACTGTACCACAATTACCCCCCTGCATTCTGTACACAGAAAAGAGAAGCAACCTGTTAGATGGCTAGCTAGCTAGCTGTTAAAAGGGACATGCAAAACTTTAATGCTGACATTTGTAGAATTCAATGAAGAATTCACGTATCTGATTTTACAAATATCCAATACCTTGGCACAGTTAATGTTATTCCTCTAAGTGTCTTATATACACCAGACAACATCTCCTGACTGACATTACCATGAGGGAAGGATAACTGCAGTCTGTGTGAGTTACAGGATCCCATAGGTTATCATCAGTCCTGCAGAATTCTAAGGCTCTGCTGTAACAACAGTGCCCTAGTAAAGGAGAGACTTTAAACAGTCTAAACTAAAGAGTATGCTGGAAATTGCCTGTACACCCAGAAAAAGCAGATCGCACAAATTAAAGTTAGAGATACTTAACAGTTCAGCTATACATCCCTGAAGCTTCAACTAGGGAAAAAGTTTAAGCTTCAATCCTACAAAAACTTTTTTTTTTTTTGTATGTGCAGGGCAACACCCCTGACCCACCACACCCACCTTTATTTAAATATACTAAATTCATATCCATACAACCAAAGAGAAATGTAAAAGACAACGCACATCACATCCCAGACAGACTACACAAATAAACTGCACTGGTAGAATTTTCATAAGCAGTCATCACTGTCAACGTAAAAGTCAAAGAGTCTAAATTTATGAATTGGAACCCTGTCCATTTATCTGTGAACATAACCACAGCTACAGGAAGCAATATATTATGGAAAGACTGCACAACTACTACGAAAAACTGTGTAAAGCAGCATTTTGAAAGAGATGGTTAGATACTATGTAACATTTCTAGTACAATGTGAACTAGAGTAGAGTATAAAGTCTACACATATTGCAACTAAATCTACTCTGATCATCTACGTTTCTTCTTTTCAGTGTTCTTTGATGATATGAGGTTTATAACTGGAGAAATTTTTAATGGACTCAATTTAAAGACTTGGATGTCTATTTTTCCACAGGTGTTTGTGAGCATGCAGTCTATGAGACAGACACTGAGGGAATGAAATCCTTGACCATACCTTGTTAACAGTTCACAGCTTTTATCCTTTGTGTTGACTGCTACACTAATACATGAGAACACTTGAATTATTCCCTTCAATTTCCACTAACTCCTTAGCTTTAATTCAAAAGCTACAAATGAATCACATTCCTGGACTGCAATGAGCATTGAGTCTGCTACTGCAGAATACAGCAAGTTCTGCAAAACCTTCAACTGAAAGCAAGAAACCCCTTCCAAAATGCTAGAATAAATAACTACTTCTTAACTTACAACAGAATAACTTTAAGCATCTGCAGCAAATTTAACCATACAATTCACGGTAATAAGACTGATATCTCAAAACAGAATAGTTAACTGGACAGTTAACAGCTAACACTCACAGAATGTCGTGCAAACGGACAACAAGACAGTGCTAAGTGTCATAAGGTTCAGCTTTAGGAATTTATCATCATTTACCAGATGTCATCAACAACAGCTCTGTTTTTTTTAATACACACGATGGTGACATCAAAATGAGAAAATATCTGGATCAAGGGAGAGTAAATCACTTTCAAGATGCCCTACGTCTATGGGCAGAAAATAAATGTTTCGGTATGAATGTCAATAAAAAGTACAGTTTTGTACCTACCATAAATGTAGATGTTCAAAGATCCACATTGCTGCAGTCCTTACAAATGGGTAGTCCGCTGTCCTCGGTCAGCCCGAATACCAAAGTATTAGGCTGACGTCGGTCAAGGCGCTTTAAACTGACATCAGGACGTCAGGGTACAAAAGCGCATGACCAACGTCATTTCCTCAGTCTTTTCTTGCCCCAGATGTCAGAAGGCCCTAACAAGACAGGCCAAAGCCAAAAACCAGCAAAACCCAACCAACCACCTGTGCACTAACCATATTTACAATATGTACAACACAAACCAGACCACCACCTTCAACAACAGAGGGGAAGGAGGGAGGGTAAATTGGACTGCAGCAATGTGGATCTTCGAACATCTACATTTATGGTAGGTACAAAACTGTACTATGTTCTTCATCTCACATTGCTGCAGTCCTTACAAATGGGTAGAATCCCAAAGCAGAGGTAAGGGAGGATGGCAAAACTATAAAGCATTAGGAGCTGCCAACATGCCTTGTAAAATTGCAGTTGCAAATCCAGCCCTAGACTTAGAGTAAAGTGGAAGGTGGTAATGCTTAGAAAAAGTATGCACTGAACTCCAAGTAGCTGCTTCCAAAATATCTTTAGTAGCCACCCCCCTTAGAAAAGCTGTAGAAGTGGCAGTAGCCCTAGTGGAATGAGGCCTAATCCCAGCTGGAATCACCTTACCATGATGGGAATAACAGAAAGCAATACAAAAACCAATCCACTTAGAAATAGTTTGTTTTGAAACAGGTTTGCCCTGAGAACCCAAAGCAAAAGAAACAAACAACTGCTGAGACTGCCTGAACCCTTCAGTTCTGCTCAAATAATATCGCAACTGTCTGTGAATATCCAAAGTGTGCAAAATCTTTTCCCCTTTATTTTGGGGGTTTGCATAAAAAGTAGGCAAATGAATAGTTTGGTTTAAAGCCACACTAGAAACCACTTTAGGCATAAAAGAAGGGTTAGTACGCAAAGACACCCTGTCCTTGTGGAAAATTAAGAAAGGCTCAACTGCCATAAGGGCCTGTAATTCAGAAACCCTTCTCGCAGAGGTAATGGCCAACAAAAAAGCAGTCTTCCAAGATAAATATTTCAACTCTGCCGATGGTGCAGGCTCAAAAGTTTGTAGAGTGAGTTTCTCCAACACAAAATTGAGATCCCAAGCAGGAGTAGGAGCTCTACGTGGGGGTCTTATATTCTTTGCCCCTCTAAGGAATTGCTTAAACAAAGGCTGAGAAAATAATGGTGGGTCACAGTCATAGTGAGCAGAGATTGCTGCAGCATGAACCTTTATAGAGGAGAAGGACAAACCTTTGTCCAATAACTCAGTAAGGTATTGAAGCGCCACACTTAAATTAGGTTTAGAAACATCAAAATCCTTTGCTGTACTCCAAAATAAAAATCTCCTCCATTTATCTGCGTAAACTTTCCTTGTACTAGGCCTTCTGGCCTCCAAAATAACATTCAAAACTTGTTGTGGAAGCTGAGACCCTCCAGGGTTTAGACCAGAATATGCCAGGCTGTCAGATGTAGAGAATGAAGTTTGACATTGAGTAAATGACCGTTCTCCTGAGACAGCAGGTGAGGAATCGAAGGCAAAGGCCATGGAGGCTCCTGTACCAGACTTCTCAGTAATGGGTACCAGTGCTGTCGAGGCCAATCTGGAGCTATTAAAATCATGTTTGGCTTGTCCTGTCTGACCTTCAGCAGTACCTTTGGGAGGAGAGGCAGAGGTGGAAAGGCATACACGTGAAGATTGCTCCAATTGAATGAGAGAGCATCCACTTTCCAAGCTGAGGGATGAAACCTTTTGTGCAAAACTTTGGCAGCTGGTAATTTAGTGGAGAAGTGAACAGATCTATGTCTGGAGTTCCCCATAACACTGTCAACCTCTGGAATACATGAGGATCCAATTTCCACTCGTGGGGATCCATAATTTGTCTGCTCAACACGTCTGCTAAGGAGTTCTGTGCTCCTGGCAGAAACCTTGCCTGAAGATTTAGCTGTAAACTGAGAGCAGTCTCCCACAAAATCATTGCTTGTCTGCATAGAGGATAAGAATGCGTTCCCCCTTGCTTGTTGATGTACCACATGACAGTTGTGTTGTCTGTTTGAATCAACACCTGCCCTGGAAGAAGTAAATCCTTGAAAGCTATCAATGCTAATTGGACTGCTAACATCTCCTTCAAGTTGATATGTAGATGCTGAAGTCTGGCAGGCCACGTGTCTTGTATCCATTATCCATTTAGATGAGCTCCCCAAGCTTTGTCTGAGGCATCTGTCGTTAAAATCTGACTCGCCTCTGGCCGGGTCACAGAGAGTCCCTTGTTTAGGTGACATTCCTGAGCCCACCACAAAAATTCCTTTTGAATGCAAGGTATTATTTGAATGACAGTGTCCAAATCTTGGCAGTACTGTGTCCATACATTCTTGAGATACCATTGTAGCTTCCTCATATGCAGTTTGGCATTGGGAAGTACCAGAATACAAGATGCCATGAACCCCAAGGCTTGAAGGACTGTCCTTGCAGTCAGCCTGGACTGATGAGACAACTGGTGGAAGTAAAGAGAAAGATTCTTTTGTTTGTCTGGGGTCAAAAAGGCCATCTGGGATGCTGTATTCAGTCTCACACCCAGAAAGCACATGTCCTGAGAGGGTACTAGACTGGACTTTATTTCATTCACAGAATACCCCAGGCATCTTAACACTGCCATCACATACTGTAAATGATGAAGAAGTTCGTCCTTTTCTTGGGCCAGTATCAGGCAATCGTCCAAATAAGGATAGATCTGTATTCCTCTCAGCCTGAAGAAAGCTACCACTGGAGCCAGAACCTTCGTGAACACTCTGGGCGCAGTAGATAAGCCAAAGGGCAATGCAGAGAACTGATAATGTGAAGTCCCAGCCCGAAAACGCAGATACTTCCTGCAACTGGGCCTGATAGGAACATGAAGGTAAGCCTCTTTGAGATCCAGAGTCACCATCCAGTGATCTTTGCCCAGCAGAGGTAAAAGCTGTTGTAACGTTAACATTTTGAACTTGGGAATGTCCAGATATGTGTTGAGGATGGATAAATCCAAAATTAGTCTCCACGTGTTTCCTTTCTTTGGTACTAGAAACAGGCGAGAATAAAATCCTAGGCCCACTTCTGGCAGAGGAACCGTTTGTATGGCCCCTATTTGTAGTAGAGAAATTTGTTTGCGAGCCTCTAGTCTTTGTTGAGGAGGAACGTCCGACATGCCTTTGAAAGGAGGCAAGGTATGGAAATAAAACTTGTAACCCTGGTGTATGATATCCAATACCCATTTGTCTTGGGTAATCAACATCCAATTTTCCTTGAAGAGTGCTAACCTTCCTCCCAAAGGTGCTGCCAGGCAAGAAGGATCTGGCAGCTGAAAAGGTAGGTCATTGGGCCTGTTTACGAAAGGACTGGCCCCTGCCCTCACCCGAAGATTGTGCAGGTGAACTCCCTGTTCTAGGCCTGAAAGAACTCTGAGCTCTGCCCCTGCCACGTCTAGATCTACCCCTAGACTAAGAATCATAAGAAGGATACGTCCACCCCTTAGCAGGCCAATTCCTACTAAACTTCGGAGGCTGAACTTGCAAAAAATCCTTAACAGCCTGCATAGACTTAGCCTTGTCTTCCATTTTCTTCAAGACTGATTCCACAGGTGAACCAAACAACACATCAGACTGCAAAGGAGCATCCAAAATCCTTGTCTTAACATGGTCAGATAAATTCTGATCCTTTAACCAGGCATGCCTGCGAAGAACTGAGCCAGTGGCAGCCACCCTAGACGAGGCCTGCACAGCATCAAAACCACACTGTAATGAATGCTTACCCACTTGTTCAGAGACATGCACCAAATCTTGCAACTCTTTACACTCAATGCCTTCCGCCAGAGCATCCACCTTAGACTTCAATTGAGAAAGAAGAAAGTTTTGATATTTCAACATATGAAACTGGCAATTCAAAGCCCTCATAGCTAAGGTAGAAGATGTATAGACCTTCTTTCCCCATCTATCCAAAGCTCTGGCTTCTTTATCTAGAGGAACCGGATTTTTACAACAGAGGCCTTGACACCCTTAGGTCCCTGACTAATAGTTTCTGGGTCCGCCCTAGGACTCTTATAAAGATATTTATGAGCCTCAGGCACCCTGTAATACCTATCCGGTTTAACAGGAGCAGGCGGCAGAGAATCAGGATTAAGTGAAGCCTCTGCAAACACATCTTCCACAACATCCAGAACAGGGGGTATAGCCAAGGGCCTATGCTGGGGTAACAGCAAAAACTCCCTAAGCCTTTTCCTAGAATCAGAGAAGTCCTGACCTTCCCACTTAAAATGTTCCCTCATAGAATGAAGTGTCTCCGAAAAAGAAAAATCCTCTGGAGGAGAAGCAGAAGGAGTGGAATCATCTGCATCAGAATCAGAATAAGGAGAATACTCCTGCAAGTCTTCAGCTGAAGACTCTGAAATATCCGAAGCCTGTTCAAAACTTCCCAACTCTGGCTCCACCCTAGGCCTCTTATCAGGAGGGGGCATAGAACCTCTAATCAGAGTAATTAAATCCTCTGCCATTTTAAGCATGTGCTTCTTAGGCACAGACCCTGCTGAACTAGGAGTGACACCAACAGAAGCTGAAACTGGCCTGCCTTTGGGAGAAGCCTTGGAAACAGAAGGAGAAGGCCTAACCACCCTAGGAAGGGAGGGGAGTACAGTAACTTGGGAAGCCCCTTCAGCCTGACCTGTCTCCTGAGAGACCACCTCCTGCAAAATCAAAGTCTCCCCCTGAGACTCCAGAGAAGTCTCCATCGGAACCACCGGTTCCACTGAAGCCTCTAAAGAACCGGCGTCCGGAACGGACGACTCATCTTGCCTGGGTTTAACTGTTTTGTCTTTGCGCTTCTTCACAGGAGCGGGCGCCGGAGAATCCGACGGCATATTATAATTGCACCGCTTCCCAAAGACCAGCCTAGCACAATCCAACCTTCGCTTAATAGTGCGTTTATTGAACCTAGCACAAAAGCGACACCCAACAACGTCGTGCTCAGGCCCCAAACAAGGAATACACAAAGAATGATAATCCCTATGCGGTATCTGTTTCCCACAAGAAATACAGTTATTCACTTTTTCTGACATCCGGTAAAACACTGAGGCAAGAAAAAACCAAAATAATCCCCAACGGGGTACTTAGCCAACTTGGATTCGGTCTGAAACTCCGAATTCGAACAATTTCAGAACGCCGAACGGCACTTGCAATGCTGCTTCTGCATCGGACCATGCGGCAAAAAAGACTGAGGAAATGACGTCGGTCATGCGCTTTTGTACCCTGACGTCCTGATGTCAGTTTAAAGCGCCTTGACCGACGTCAGCCTAATACTTTGGTATTCGGGCCGACCGAGGACAGCGGACTACCCATTTGTAAGGACTGCAGCAATGTGAGATGAAGAACATCTATAAATTCAAGCCCTTCAGTTATGACAGGGTTACTTCTGCTTACAGTGTTTGCCTGGAAATCTGGACAGGACAGATTGTTACAAAGATCCAAGAATAATGGTGGATTACACTATCTCTTCCTCCGCATGCAGAAGCAACTAACTCCTTTTTAGAGTTAGCCCTTTTATATCGGACATATCAGATTTACAATAGCCTAGTAATTCCTACTCTCCAGCCTATTGCATGGCAACTCTCTGTACACCAACCTGTAAAACACTTATCTAGCTAAGATGGAAAAATGCTAAAATGCGGTAATCAAGCCTCCAGCTGTGGTTGAAGGACTTTATGTTGCTTTACAGTAAAGCACCTAAACAAATTCAAAATCCCACAGGTACTAACCATTGATCTAGTCAAAATTACGCACAGGGTTCTTTATTCCACAGCCACCTGTCCTGCAGTCAAATATACCTTAGAATGATAGACAACAAATGGTCTTCTGTTCAGAATCAAAGCATCTGGTTAAAGTGCTTAGTAACCATCACAGTGGCTCTCTAGAAAGCATCAATATCACACCACTGGATAGAATGCATCAGCATCGCAATACTGGAAACTCTTAGTACAAAGAGGTTTCCCAAACCTAGAGCTTTCAAACATCTCTCTTCAAAATGGAGCTGCCACTAACTACCACCATACCCTAAGTGGTATTCAAAGACATAATCCACAGTATAGTAGTAATGATTACCAATAGCTGGCTGTACACCACCCATAACTGCCCAAAAAGCAGTGAAAGTAAAACTTAAAAACAAGACGCAAGCCAACATGTAATGCAACTCACAAAATATGACGAATAAAGAGTTTGTCTTTTTTTTTTTTCCTTGGGTATTTTTGCCCCCATGCCTGACAACTACGCCCACCCCTCACCCTTTGGTGGGGAATCCTTCATAGGTATATACTAGGCTAACAGCAACTAGTGCCCTTATAATCCTAGCCATGCAACCCAAATGTGACCCACAGATTTGATTTACATAGGGGTGATTTCCTGATGGCCTCTGTACATTACAGACACTGGCACTAGATCAGAGATGAATTTCCAGTTATCAATCCACTGGTCCAAGTTGTGCTTAAATAGGGTTAGGGAGGAACTCTGATTCATATTCTCTGAGAAACATATCAGTGTCTCCAACATGTCCTATTTATATCATAAGCAAAATGTATGTCTTTTTATCTAGTAGTTTTGATGCTGTTTATTTTGAGGATGTGCAAAAGATTCCTCGGATGCCTTGTACACCTGGCAAAGATCACCTCTCAGTAGTCTGTATGACACAGAGTAATGAGATGGACCTTTGAGGAGATCAGCTTAGGGCATTTTATTTTACTCCTTGTATTCATTTTGTAAGGAACCTTTGTGGACATTCCAGTTGCTACATGTGTCTAGTCAGGTACATACCAAAATGGTATTACACTCTGTGATGGGTCTAATGATGGCCACGTACAGTAGTATGATGATCTCTCTGGACTGAGATGCCATGCCCTTACTTACAAGTTGAGCAACATAACATTTTCTAACTACCCTGGACACATGTTGGTTGAAGGCTAGGTTACTCTCTACATAAGTTCCCAGGTCCCTGATTAGTGAATCAACTTTTAGGGGTGTTATATTAATGATGTAGTTAACCCAGGGTGGCTGACTTCCTAAAAGGTGCTATAATGCATTTCATGGCACTGAGTTGTAAGTCATGGCTTTGGCATCAAGCATTTGTGTTGGACCTTCCTAAAGGATGTTTTCATTGGGGGGGGGGGGGGATTCAATGACTTCTCCCAGATTGGAATCATCTGCAAACTTGGTCATCCAGAGGTCTTTGACATTGGTATCTACCTCTTGGAGACCAAAGCCAAACAAGAGTGGGCCTAGCACACATCCCTGAGGGACTCCACTTGTGAACAGTCTCTTTGCAGAGATAGCCTCACCAATCCTAACCTTTTGGGTCCTACCCATGAGCCAGCTAGTTATCCAGCATGCTGTAAAGGGGTTTATACCTAGTACTGTATGTTTGTTGACAATGACCGAGTAGGGTATTGTATCAAATGTTTTAGCCACATCTAGGTAGGCAGTATGCACCACTTCCCCTCATCCACTGCTTTACTGACCTTTTCAAATAAGTCCACCAGGTTCAGTAAGCATGACCTTCCTTTGACAAAGCTAAACTGGGATGGGTCCAGTGTCTGGAGGTCTCCTATATCCTTGTTGCTAAATTCCACGACAATTCATTCCATAGCTTTGCAAATAAGACTAACAGGTCTGTAGTTTCCATGATTTGTTGAAGATCCTCCTTTATGAAGGGGAATGACCACTGCAGTCTTCCACTCTCGTACCCCAAAGCCTGTTTTAAGACTACAGCTAAACAGTTACTCCAGGGGTCCTGATAAGTTATATTTTAGACTGTTCAAGAGACATCCTGGGATGTTATTGAGGCCCACTGAGGATGAGTTGCTTTGGCGAGCACAGCCAGTACATGCTCCCTAGTTATACTTGGAGGGGTTATGTTTGACCATATTTTTCAAAGATGGTTGGGGTGACAGGGGGGTAATGTTGGAACTGAATTTATCTGCTAAACAGGTTCACTATATTGCCAGGCTAGGTGAATATGGCACCATTAACCACAAGTTCAGCACATTGCTGTGTGCTGCCCTTGAGGTTTCTGACATAGCTGAAGAAGGCCTTGAGGTGATCTTTTACATGGAAGGTTATTTTAACCTCAAAGTTGGCTTTGACCTAATTGGCTCTCTTAGTTGCCTATTTAATTTGATGAGAGACCTTTTATCTTTATGGGAATCACCCTTGCTTATTTTTGCGATTTTTTTTTTCCTTTTGTTGTATATCCTGTTTAATTTGTAATGCTGCCAGGGCTGTTTGTTTCAGAGGCTAGTTCTGGGCTTACTTCTGGTAAGTACAGTAGCTAGTGACATGGTTGTACAGACTTTCTGCATAGGCTGCTGTGTTTTGAGGGGCACTACATTTTGATAAACTATCACTTAATGAAAGGTAGTTTACCTTGGAATAGTTTCTGTTACTGGTTTTACTGGAGTTACTGAGTTGATTTTGAGGGAAACAGCTTTATGGTCAGATCTTACCATGGAAGACTAGACACTGTGGGGTGCAGTGTTACTTGTCAGTATGAGGTCCTGCATGTTGGCACTCCTAGTGGGCATTTTCACTATTTGGTTAAGGGTGTTTGTATTTACTAAGTCTAGGAATCTCTGTGCCTGTAGATTTGAGACTGTGTAGGATTCCCAGTCTGTAGAGGGAAACAAAGTCTCTATAACCGCAGGGGTGAAAACCACCTGGGGAGGGCTGCCATTTAGGCAGCCATGAAGTTGCTTGTGTCCTCACTGATATGCCAGCATTTGAGACATATATGACGCAAGATGGCCCTAACCTCCCCCCCCCAGGTGAGGGGAATGTGATTCACACTATAATTACTTTCACATAGTTGTGCTCCTGTTTGACCACTATGAAGGCTACCACTCAACATTATCTTGAACAGCCTAATACTCATCACTCCTGACATCTTCTGCATCCTAACCCGTCTTCTGTGGGGACTGGTGCATTCTGTAACTCACTCCAACTGTGCCCCTCATCATCGCCTGCAAGCTTCTTCTCTCACCTGAGCTCCTAATTCAATCCCACATCACATCACTTATTTATCATTGAATGAAGATCTCCTTAAACCCTTAACTGGACTGCTTTTTTTCCCTTTGTCAAGAAGACTTACTTATTTTTTACTACATTTTGCTAAGTTAGCTGCAGCCAGGATCCAGCATTCTGAACAGTTATCATTCCTGATCTTTTACCATATCCATTTTTATTGAACCATCTTCATACTGTCACTTGCGGTCTTAATCCCATTTCTTTCATGACGGTTGTACCTTTCCCTCCTGACCCCACATAACCCTGGATATCCATATCATTTGCCCCATCCCCTCCTTTCTTTTACTTCTGCATCTGGTGACTTCATCATAACATTACAAGCTAGCAGCTGCATTTCCTCTCTTCTCCTAACCCATATCAACGCCTTCTCTACTGATATCCTCTCTTTTTCTGCTAACCCATGTCAACGCCTCCTCTACTGATCGGACACTACTCCTTGAGGTAGTTAACCTTTACTTTAAGTGATACTTTAAGACAAGCCTCAACAACAAGCAATATTGGCAGGTGAAGGGTTTCCCTGTTGTTGAAGTCCTCACCACTGGCAATACCCCACTCTGTTTGCTGAAGTCATTCCTTCCTTTCAGACTAAGCAAAGTGTCTTGGCGTGGGTGCAAAGATGAGCTCGGGACATCCCCCTCCCAAGTCTGTATTTCTCCCGTCTTTGGCCTTCATTATTTCACACTTTTTTGCACCAAAGCCTGGCCATTTCCTACTCATTATGACAAACGGCAATTGCAGAGAAACAGAAGAGAATCCGCGTATCAGTTGTAGAGTTCAAAATTAAACCGTTACAACAGTGTGTACAATGATCTAAACACAGAATGCTGAAACAATGATTAGATAACCATATAAAAACATTAGTCTGTGTTCTTCCCTCCCCATCCCAAAAGAAAACAGTGAACCTGAACTTAAACATGGAAAATTCCTAATACAATACAAAGCTATCTGATTTAGCACAACTTTAACCCTAAATAATGTCCAGATATAACATTAGTCAGCTCAAACTATGTGTTAAAAATCAGTTCCTGTCTTGCAATTTTCTGTTTTGCTTATAAGTGGCCCCTCAGGGTAAACTGTAGCTTTCCAAAACACCTGCCCCAGGTGTACACACACCCATACATACACACACATGGTGTACAAAATTATGGTATTTAAATATAACTATTCTATAAATATCACAAGAAAAAGAGGGTTTTGATAACTTTACTTGTACTGAAAATGTCGCAGGAATGTTGATCAAAAATATTTCTGAAAGTGGTGGCTTGTTGTCTCCTTACCAACCACACCCTGGAATAAACACTACAATAATAAGCATACAGTGCTAGACACAAACCTGATGCTTTCATCTATTTGCTTTGACAAACCAATATATAGTTACCACTTAGACTTCATTGTAGTTTGAATATAACTGGGGAACCAATCATATAAGAAATATTAACATAGAAATGCATTTATTAACAGTGCTTTGATGGAGCATCAGATTTGAATGCTGAAATGATAACTTGATTTCAGGTATCAAATTGCAGCATTTCCTATTTCATGATACAAGCTGCATAAGAAGGGCCAAGTCCCTGAACAGGGCTATTCTTAGGAACCAATGGGCTTGAATTACTAACCTAGATATGCCAATCGGGTGAAACAAATTTCTCCAATGGTTTTGCTGCTTCAGACCTTGGAGAAGAGTATTCGTCATCCATCCTTCTTGAAATATGGACTGACAGAGCAGTGTGACAAAGCCTATTCATATTGTAGCGAGCGTTAAGCATTATGGTAGGTAGGCATTTCAAATCTGGTCTGAGGGCTGTTTCCATATGCAATCTTTCATATCATCTATGTTTTACCATAATGCATTACTGGGTTATTCGACATCCAGGGGCCAATTTTTCACGTAAGTATTTGTTAATGCTACTAACTAATCTACTGGCATGTCTGAAAATGCTTTTCTTGGCAGGCAGATTCATAGATGTGATTCACCCCACATAAGAAGTGAGGTAGAGGTAATTTGGAAAACAATACAGGTGCCTGCACAATTCATACAACTGCAAGCATGAAAGTATTTGACTTGAGCCATTCTGTAGAAATGCTTAGCGTATAGGACATTGAGTGACTTGAGAGAGTCCCAGCACAATTTGGGAAAATGAGGACTTAGTAAGGCCTAGTCTGTAGTGAGTTAAGAGTATTCGCTTTTCTCCATAGTATGATAATCCTGGAGTTAGGATATAAGTAGCAAGGGGTTGGGGATGTAGAACCACACACTCTGGGTGCAATGGGGGGGCTTGCCCCCATGCAAGTTGGGAGAAAAACCTTTAGTGGAGGGCAATGATTATCAACATTCACTGGCCTCCTTTAGTTTTGCCGTCTTTTTTCCCCATAACTCCTGGACTCACACATATGGGTTTCAGAATTACAGTAGGGAGTCTCTCAGTATGTTTTCGATTATTAGAGCACTCAGGGATATCTTCAGAATGATAGGCGAGATGCGAAGGGCACAGTGGAGCACTTGTGTCCAGTATGCTACTGTACAACGCGTGGCTTGGGGAGAAGTGGGGTAGGGGAGGCTGCAAAAGAAGATTCAAGGAAAGAAATCTGTCAGAGAAAGAGAGAGAGAGTATGTGTGTGTGTGAGAGAGAGACAGACAGACATAATTAAACTGGTATTTGAAGGCTGAACGTTGCTTGCTGGTATACAGAGTTCAGCAGGCAGTGCGCACGGAATTAACACCTCTGGTACTAGTCCTTCATAAACATTATAGCGGACATTAAGACATATAAGCAAGTGAATGGTGTTTGTTCTGTAGATTAGTGGTACAGTGAGCACTTTTGCATGGTACCCACATAAATGGATTACACACAGCAACAGCTGGACCTGAATGGTAGGCCAGAGGAAGGGGGGAGACATTATACATTACATTAGATACACACAGACCTCTACAATGTGTGTATTGCTCACCAACTGCAGTAGAAAATACATGGTGAAAACATGTGGAATTGTAGGGCGTACAGCAGTGCAGTATCAGCACATGACAGCAAGGTGGTATATAGACACCTGACATACACAACGACAGACGCAGATTTTGCAGCATGTCTGTATGGACTAAGCACAACACCAAGGTGGGACTTAAACAGTGCAGGAGTGAGACATACAATTCACAGACTACTGACCTTGGATTCATCTCATTGACATTTGTAAATGCTTCACATCCTTAGCATCTCATTATGAACTGGTTCTCTGTACACATCAATCACGTCCCATTATGGACTGTTTTTCTATAAGTAGTGTCACTGTGCTATTATAGTTCAAGGCCCTACTCACCCTCTCCTGTTGAGCGGTTAAGCTACACTTGTTTCTCAAGGCAAATCTAGAGTAATTGTACTCTGGTAAGAGTAATAGCATGCTAAGGTAATTTTTTTCTACGTTCTTCCGTGTAGCCTATGCCCAGATGCCTGTTCAAAAACTGTTAAAGATCTATTCCTGCCTGTTCACAAACTGTTAAAGATCTATTCCTGTACAGCTCTTTGCATGTACACTATGTGGTGGTGGTGGTGGGGTGCCACTTGGTTGGGGTGTCTGTATATCAATACTGGAAGATAAGCTGCACATTCCTGTGTCCTATCTAGGGACATAACGCACACTTGTACAATGCTGGAAGATAAGCTGCACCTTCCTGTGTCCATAACGCACACTTGTACAATGCTGGAAGATGAGCAGCACCTTCCTGTGTCCTATCTAGGGATGTTAACGCACACTTGTACAATGCTGGAAGATGAGCAGCACCTTCCTGTGTCCTATCTATGGACATAACGCACACTTGTACAATGCTGGAAGATGAGCAGCACCTTCCTGTGTCCTATCTAGGGACATAACGCACACTTGTACAATGCTGGAAGATGAGCAGCACCTTCCTGTGTCCTATCTATGGACATAACGCACACTTGTACAATGCTAGAAGATGAGCAGCACCTTCCTGTGTCCTATCTAGGGACGTACGCACACTTGTACAATGCTGGAAGATGAGCAGCACCTTCCTGTGTCCTATCTATGGACATAACGCACACTTGTACAATGCTAGAAGATGAGCAGCACCTTCCTGTGTCCTATCTAGGGACGTAACGCACACTTGTACAATGCTGGAAGATGAGCAGCACCTTCCTGTGTCCTATCTATGGACATAACGCACACTTGTACAATGCTGGAAGATGAGCAGCACCTTCCTGTGTCCTATCTATGGACATAACGCACACTTGTACAATGCTAGAAGATGAGCAGCACCTTCCTGTGTCCTATCTAGGGACGTAACGCACACTTGTACAATGCTGGAAGATGAGCAGCACCTTCCTGTGTCCTATCTATGGACATAACGCACACTTGTACAATGCTAGAAGATGAGCAGCACCTTCCTGTGTCCTATCTAGGGACATAACGCACACTTGTACAATGCTGGAAGATGAGCAGCACCTTCCTGTGTCCTATCTAGGGACATAACGCACACTTGTACAATGCTGGAAGATAAGCTGCACCTTTCTGTGTCCTATCTAGGGACATAACGCACACTTGTACAATGCTGGAAGATAAGCTGCATCTTTCTGTGTCCTATCTAGGGACATAACGCACACTTGTACAATGCTGAAAGATAAGCTGCACCTGTCTGTGTCCTATCTAGGGAGATAACGCACACTTGTACAATGCTGGAAGATAAGCTGCACCTTCCTGTGTCCTATTTAGGGACATAATGCACACTTGCAGATGTCTGAACTACTCTATGATGTCCTGTTATTATTCAGCATAGGTAACACTACATTGTACAACAGTACAAAATATCAGCTGGAAAAAACGCTAACTTTTCTTAATTATCATATCATTTACATACTTAAATTTGTAAGTTACTTATTTTCTTTGCCAATAGCTGTAAATATAAAGCAAATAAAGGGGTAAGATGACACCCCTGCCTTGTTCCTCTGCTGAAGGTCAGCTTGTTGGAAAGGAACCCTCCCACCCTAATTCTTGCCTCTGACCATTCATATATCCTCCTAATTAACCCTATTATTCTATCGGGGAATGTAAATGCTACCACTGCCCTACTCATAAAAATCCCAGCTGACTCTACTGAATCCTTCCTCTGCATCAAGAACGAACAGAAGCATGTTCATGCACTCTGCTTCCTTCTAGATTATCATTGTTCTATCAGTGTTGTCAAATGTTTGCTTCCCCTCCACAAAACCATACTGATCCATATCTATCAATGTCGGCAGTGTCTTTGCCATTCTCTTAGCTTGTATAAACACTTTATAATCATGGCTTAAAACTGAAATGGGTCTATATGAAACTTGGCCTGATGGATCTTCACCCTATTTGAGTAATACAGCCACCACAGCTTTCTCACAAATGTCCGTTACCCACCCCAGGCACTTTTTTTTTTAAATACTGTTAAACAAAACCTTCCAGATCTTTATTAAATTCAACCGCTCTAATTTCCACAAGAACATTTGTTCCTAGAGACTTCCCTTTTGATTGGTTATATATCACTATTGTTGTCGCATCTCTTCCTCTCTCAGCTATTAAATGTCAAGTCTTCTCTTCCCCTGACATTGGCATAATCAAGTCTTCCAAAAAATGTCCATTTGTGCAATTTTTTTTGTTTTTATATTCCTTTGCTTTATTCAGATTTTATAAAATTTCCAAAACATCTCTAATACCTCCACAAGATTTCTGGTTATTTTTCACATCAGAAGTTACCAAAGTTTGACGATAACCTCTTTGTTTTTTGTTACCACAGTCATTGTGCTAAAAGCTTTCCTGCTCTGTAGTTATCAAAAAAAATTTTTAAAATCATGCATATATCGAATTACTCCCTTAATTTCTAGTTAGCAGTCTGCAGTTATTCCTTTTCTTGTTCTGTGAAATTCCCCTTATTCTGTAGTATTTTAACCTTTTGTCAGCCCCTCTAAATAATTCCTATTACTTCTTCACAATAGCTCCTTCTCTGTTATTTCTACCCTGGTTTTTAAACTCCATTTTTCATTTTATCCCAGTTACTAGTTTTTTAAAGAAGCAGCTTTATTGAATGATCGCTTGCGACATAGGCAATCATAGATTTATATAAATGAAAATAAACCACTGACATAGTTTCAGTTGCAAACATTAAACATCACATATAATTTTCTCTACAGTCATTGTCAATCGAACATTACATAACTCATTTAATTCCTGCCTTCCCTTAAACCTCATTCCTTCTCCAAAATGTTACTCTGCATGTATTGTTCCAACAATTCAATTTTTTTCTATTTAATTTGCTCCTACCCTTTTCTAAAGAGACTACTTCTGGTTCTTTTATCTCTGTTACTATATCTACTACTTCTAGTACAGTTGGTTTACACTTTGATTTCCATTTTTAGTAACTGCTTTTTTGACAGCCACCAAAATTAAACAAAGTAAGGCCTTACTATGTCTAGGTAGTTCCAATTCTGTATCACAGCTCAAAAAATTCCCCAATAATTCTTGAATAAATTCCTCTCTTTTTAACATAAAGGCAAATTTCTCAAGTTTACTTCATTGCCCTTCGTCTTTATCTTGGTTTTTACTGCTGCGTGATCTGAAATAATTATTGGATGTATGTCAAAGCTCTCAACTGAATATACACGCTCCTGTGAAATACAATTTCTGTCCAATCTAGCCCAGTTACTGTTCTGTGAGGAATTCTGGAATATCTAAATTCTGACTGAGCTTCTGCTGGTAAATTCACATCTTCCATTGCAAATATTCCTGTATTTCTTCAGAAACCTAGTCTACTTGGTTATATTTCCCTTTAGATCCCTGATATATCCTCACTATTGTAACTCAGGTCACAGTCCCCGGATTTGCTGAAAGATGATTATTTCTCCCCTAATTTTCAAGTTCCATAATAGCGGTTTGGAGTGGAATATAAAATAAGTGCTGGGGTAATCCTCCTTCCCTGATAATAATCTATTTCTACAAACCTACCACTGTTATCATTTCTCTTCTCTCACAACAATTACTACTACCTCCACTTTCCTTTCTTCCTTTTATTATACTGAAAATCCACTCTGAAGTCCTTTCTTTGCCAAATTCACACACTAATTTCTATCCAAACGGATCTCTTGTAACTTTGCCATTTGCACAATAAACTTCTTAATGTAATTTCAGTTCTCATTGCTTTTTGTCTATACCTGCAATCTTGACATTCCGTGACAAAACTGATAAGGCAGCCATTAGGGTAAGAAGCTATTACTTTTGCATATTCTGCACAATTCTTTTGAATATGCATTTCCAACTTGCAACATACATGAACACATTAATGCCTGGCAGGTTGATCTGGTATGCATTTGCTGCTTTTCATCTCTGTTTGAACCCACGTCACATCTCCCAGACTTTTGTTTCAATAAGGACAACTAAGAAACTAAACACATAATGAACTCCACCAACCCCTTTTAATTCACAGCAAACACATAACAATACATACATTTTCAAAAAGGGAAATTAAATGCCCCATCCAATACTGTTTGGCCCTTGTGATGAACATCTTTAAATCAGCAAAAGGGGGATTTTCCTTCTGCAACAAATCCAGACAAATGAGTTGTGCCTGATAACAGAGCTGTGCTGGAAGCTGTTAAAAAGAGACAAGAACTCAAGTATAGCTGCTGAGAAATGCAGATTCCGGACACTCAATAGCACTAAATGAAAGAAGATGCCAAGAAACAAAAATAAGCCATAAAAACAGAATACGAGATTTAGAGGGACCCTAGATCCTTACATATGTGGGATACCTTTTAGTCTGGTCTGTTAAAATCACTCTATTGACTGTTGTATTCAGAACAGTTGGAATGACAGCAGCATTTGTACATTGCCTTCTTAACTAGCAACATCTTAAAATCAAGAATCAGGAAAAGAGTTGAAAAATAAATGCAAACAAAAGCTCTAACTCATGGATACTTTTTTACTAATGACTTTATTCACTTATTCATTCATTAACAGACTAATGCTATGATTACCTCCAATTCAGGGCTGCATGGGAACCAAGGTTTATCCCAGCATGCAGTGGGCCCAATAGGTTCATAGGTTCATACTAGGCTATCTGCCCTAGGGCATTTATAAGCCTAGCCAGAGTGTGTGTGGCTTTCACCACCCCTTAGGATGAGAATACTATACCCATTAGTTTGCTGTGCCTCTGTCCAGCAGTGATACAGAGATGATTCCCGGGGTAAACCTACGATCTCCCATCCACTCGTCAAGATTTCTCTTGAACAGAGTCAGTGAGGGGCTCTGCCTCACATGGACTGGGATTCTGTTCCATAGTGTAGGGAGTCTCTGGGTGATGAATCTGTTCCTCCAGCACGTCCTATTTATATCCGTGTTGAGGTTTAAGTCTCTTGCTCTCGTGGCTCTGGTGGATTTGGATTTTTTGAGGTGGAGCATGTCCATTAATTCCGGGTTGGACATGGCCTTGTATGTCAGGCACAGATCACCTCTGAGCAGACGGTATGCGACTGAATAGAGCTGGAGTTTCTTCAGTCGGGCATCGTATGACATATGTTTGAGCCCCTTTATCCTTTTGGTGAGGAACTTTTGGGGTCTTTCTAACTGCTGCAGGTGTCGGATAAGGTACATTCCGAATGGGGCGTTGTACTCAATCATTGGTCTGATAAGTGAAGAGTACAGGGGTACAATGACCTCTCCTGATCTGGATGTGAATCCCTTCATGATCAGGTGGGCAATGTAGAAGGTCTTCCTAACCACTTTGGCAATGTGAGTGTCAAAAGAGAGGTTACTGTCAACTTGGGTCCCCAGGTCCCTGATAACTTCTTCCGTGTTTAATGGATTACCACCTATGTGGTAATTGGGGGTTACCTTGTTTTTCCCAAAGGGTATGACTATACATTTTTGGCATTTAGCTTAAGGCCATGGCTCTGGCACCAGTTATCCATTTCTATGAGACCTTTCTGGAGGATGTCTGTGTCTGATGGAGTGTCAATTATAGTGCCCAGTTTGCAGTCATCTGCAAATTTTGTCAGCCACAATCCCCTATGTTTGCCTGCACTTCAGAAAAATAAATGCCGAACAAGAGGGGCCCAGGACTGAGCCCTGTGGGACACCGCTCGTGACCGGCTTAGAGTCTGACATGGCACCAGCAACTCTAACCCTGTGTGTTCTGTCCTTGAGCCAGTTTGCAACCCATCTTGTGACATATGGGTTTACATCTAAGCTGGTGAGCTTTTCTATGATGCCCGAGTGGGGTATTGTGTCGAATGCTTTTGCTAGGTCAAGGTAGGCTGTGTGAACTGCCTTACCCTCATCAATGGCCTTAGTGACTGTTTCGAAAAAGTCGACCAAGTTCAAGAGGCAGGATCTGCCCTTGACAAAGCCAAATTGGGTAGGATCCAGTGTCTGTAGGTCCCCAATGTCTTTATTTATGAGTTCCATTATGATCCTCTCCATAGCTTTGCAGACAAGGCTCGTCAAGCTTATGGGGCGGTAATTTCCAGGGTCCGAAGAAGCACCGCCTTTGTGGAGTGGGACCACAGTTGCCGTACGCCATTCTTTGGGTACGTAACCTGTAGTAAGGCTAAGATTAAACAGCAGCCTTATGTGTGGGTTTAGTTCCTCATTGAGTTCGTGTAGCACACAGCTGGGGACACCGTCCGGTCCCATTGATGCTGTGTTTTTTGCTTTAGAGAGAGCAGCTCTCACCTGGGCATCTGAGATGTTTGGGAGGCTAGACTCTGGTGGGATAGATATTTCTCCTTTTGGGGGGGAGGGAGGAGAAATTTGCACTGAACCTGTCTGCCAGTATGTTGGCAATGTCTGTGGGTTCAGTGATTTTTTTATCATTTTGGACTAATTCTGAGCATATCTGGGAGTTTCCACCCAGGTTTCTAACATAGCTAAAGAAGGCTTTATGATTGTCTTTTGTGTCATTAGCGATTTTTCTCTCAAAGTTGGCCTTGGATGATTTTATGAGTGATCGTAGTTTTTGCTAGTATTGATCAGAGATGCCTTCCCATTTAGGGATTTTGCTCTGTCATGTAGTAGCTTTCTCCTCTTGTTGTAGAGTTTGTTTATGGCTGGAGTCCACCAGACCGGGCGCCTGCCTTTGGTGGAAAAGGTCTTGATTTTATTAGGGATTGCTTGATCCATACATTCCTGGAGGTGCTCGTAGAAGGCATTTGTAAGGGTTTCAGCAGCGTGGGTTGTGGTTTCCACTGGCTCGGGGCCTTGAAGGATACCACTCCAGTCTTAAGAAGTGTGAAGTTTGCTTTTGAGAAGTTCTTCACTGTGGTCTTTTGTGCTGGGGGTGGGGGCGGGATGTGGATCTCCAGTGAGATTAATTTATGGTCTGATCTCACCAATGAGGGATATACTTCCGGTGTGGAGCATTTTGTCCCCATGTTTGTGATGATCAGGTCTAGTATATTTTCTCCTCTTGTGGGAATGGTGACTAGTTGTTCCATAGCATTTGAGTTTATGAACTCAAGGAACCTTTGGGCTAGGGTGTTGGGGCTTGAGTAATGTTCCCAGTCTATGTTTGGGTAGTTGAATTCACCCAATATGATGGCGTTTGGAGAGACATTTATACTCTCCAGTGTCTTCAGGAAGGCTGTGTGGGTTTCCTGAGTTTCAGAAGGTGGTCTGTAGCATGTTACAAACTGTAGGGAAGTTTTACCTATGGTTAATTGCACCTGGATGGTCTCCGATGCTTCGTGCGTTGCCACTAACCTGGAGGTGTGGGTATCCTTTATGAATATGGATACTCCCCCTCCTTTTGTAGTTCGGTCCGGATTTTGGGGCCGGAACGCATGATATGAGGTATAACCTGATAGTGCTGGGGTGCTCTCAGGAGCCTTGAACCAGGTTTCAGTCACAGCACAAACATCGATGTTCTCCATACTGAGGAGGGCTTGAGGGCGTGCATCTTGAGGTTTAGACTTCTGGCATTGAGCAGTATTACCCTTAGTTTTTCTCCATTTTTGTTTTCTAGGGCGGTAGGTTTATCATTTGAGCCTTGCCTAAATAGGCACTATGGGGGTGGCAAGAGCCTTTGCCAATATCCGGAAGCCCAGGGATGACAGGTGCAAGCCGTCCCTTGCGAAGCAGCGTGGCTTGTCAAGCATGTCATCCCAGGCAGACAGACATTGGATCCCCTTAGAATGACACCAGTAAATTAAGCCAATTATTAAAGCTGATCATTTTGTCTCTGTATTGTGGCATCATTCTTGGTGAGGGTAGGATACTGCTCAGGGTCAGGGTCATACCGGCCTGGGCTACATAATCTGAGAGCTCCTCTATGTCTCTTTTCATGTAGTCCAGGGAGGTACGTCTCAGGTCGTTCACACCGGCATGGACAATGACTGAGTCATACTTGTACTTGCTGTGGAGTGACCCGAGTGCTTGTGTTATGTGGCGGATTCTAGCGCCTGACAGGCAGCTAACTGTGATCTTTTCCTTGTTCAGTCTGGTGAGTGGGACGTCAGTGTGTCTGACTATGGAGTCACCTATAACAAGTGTGTCTGGCATTGTGTTTGGCCTTAAGGGCTGTGACTGTTTAGCACACTGACTTTGACAGCTATGTGTTGCATGTCTTATGTCTTGAGGTGGCAGTTGCTTGGGTGTCTGCTTTGGAGGCCTCTGTAGTTTTGGTAGATTTTTGATCAGTGCCTCCGAGTATGTCTTTGTGTGTTTATGTGTTTGTTTTGCAGTTGTGATAGTTCTATGTGAAACTGGGTTTGTGGTGTGCGTGGTTTCCTTCTCCTCCTGTCTGGTCTTGCCAGTCCTGAGTTGAGAGAGCTCAGCCTCCAGTTTGGCTATATAGTTGCATCTCTCACATGTATTTGTGTTTTGTGGGAGAAGGAGTGGGTTGTCTGTGTACATGAGGCAATTGTAACATTGCCTCAAGATGCCCAGATTCACCAGCTGAACAGGAGAGGACGCTAGCAACTGACCCTTCGACATGCTAGAAAAAGTTTGCTGTGTAACTGAGTCAGAAGGGACCTATAGGGAAATGGGTACTCAAGGGGATTCTAGGCTAATGTAGTACTTTGTTTAGTATACAAGTACTTTACCTATATAAAAATGCTTTAGGAGCAAGTGCTGAGCTATTGAGATAGAGAATAGACTGTTTTTTAGATTGCAAGTAGAGAAGTTCTAAGGGAAAAATTAAAGAGCAGACTTTACGGAGCCAGAAATAGTTTAACCTTGTTTAACCGGCGCTGCCCGATGGTGCTCTATGGGCAACTCCGCACTAAATCACGCCAAAGCACGCTAAAGCGGGCTTTATAGCAGGGGGTTGAAAAGACCTAGGAATTGACCCAAAATGGCCAATAGACTACAAGTTTCTGGCTGGAACCACTGCTCTAGGGACAAATAGGCTGCTCAGTACTCCCCACTCCCACTGGTGAACAAAGAAGCTTCCCTTTATCCAAATAAGGATATGGAATAGCACAGGAACCAAGCCAAAGCCCAGAGATCAGCAAACTCTGAAGACTGGACTATTCTAGTTCAGTAAGGTGGGAAAACAAGATTTTTTTTTTTTTTTTTTACAGAAAACAGAGGAAAAACAGACAGTAAATGCTATAAATGCTTTTACGGCTAGCACACTTGAGTGTGTTAGCCTACAGGTAAAATTAAGCAACAAATAACTTTTTAAAAGTGCAAAACAGTTAATCAACACAAAAACAGTTTAAATAGAATGCAGAGCTGTATAAACAGGCGAAAATGCAGTCGCTAAGCAGTAAATAATCAAAAAGCCAGAAAAAATACTTAAATCAGGAAAAAGTCACTCTTTTGCTCTCTGCTGCTTGTAGAACTCTGCAGGACACCACGAGGAGCTGTGCTGAGTTGAATACAAGCTTAAAAAGCGCACTAAAGCGGGCTTTATTACAGGGGCTGAAAAGAGCTAGGAATTGACCCAAAATGGCCAGTAGACTACAAGTTTCTGGCTGGAACCACTCCTCTAGGGACAAACAGGCGCTCAGTGATCCCCACTCCCACTGGTGAACAAAGACGCTTCCTTTTATCCAAATAAGGATATGGAATAGCACAGGAACCAAGACAAAGCCCAGAGGTCAGCAAACTTTGAAGACTGGACTATTCTAGTTCAGTAAGGCGGGAAAACAAGATTTTTTTTTTTTGTTTTTTTTTTTGCAGAAAACAGAAGAAAAACAGACAGTAAATGCTATAAATGCTTTTAAACGGCTAGTGCATTTGAGTGTGTTAGCCTACAAGTAAAATTAAGCAACAAAAAAGTGCAAAACAGTTAATCAAAACAAAAACAGTTTAAATAGAATGCAGAGCTGTATAAACAGGCGAAAAAGCAGTCGCTAAGCAGTAAATAATCAAAAAGCCAGAAAAAAATACTTAAATCAGGAAAAAGTCACTCTTTTGCTCTCTGCTGCTTGTAGAACTCTGCAGTACACCACGAGGAGCTGTGCTGAGTTGAATACAAGCGAAAAAGCGCGCTAAAGCGGGCTTTATTACAGGGACAATAAAGGACATCAATCCAGGACAGGCCACCGTAAATCAAACAAGAAAGTGTATAAATTTATCCCAGCATGCAGTGGGCCCAATACAGGACATCAATCCAGGACATGCCACCGTAAGTCAAACAAGAAAGTGTATAAATTTATCCCAGCCTACAGTGGGCACAATATAAGTCATCAATCCAGGACAGAACACTACAAGTCAAACAGGAAAGTGTATAAATTTATCCCAGCATGCAGTGGGCCCAATACAGGACATCAGTCCAGGACAGGTCACCATAAGTCAAACAGGAAAATGTATAAATGTATCCCGGGCTGTAGTGGACACAATAAAGGACATCAATCCAGGACAGGCCACTGTAAGTCAAATGCATTTCCACTGCATGTATTTTCTGAATGATTAGAAATAGATAACTCTATTTATTGCACTTCCTAAGTGCTACTGTGTTGAAAGTCTGTTTTCAGTAAAGAGCCAAGGAGATCATCTTCAACTGTAGTCTTGTAAAGAAATAAGATATACACTGCTACTTACATGCAACGAGTTAAAAATCTAACTGTAAAATTGAAATGAAATACAGAATGATGAGATACCACACACACTAAAAGCATAGCGGTATCCTTCTGGTTATTACTAACTGTAAAAACAGATTTTAATAATCTGCATTCTTTACTTAAATAACTATCAACTCTCAACTGTAGTACAATTCATTTCCTGTTTTACATTAAACTTGACTTCTCTGAACTAGCATGTATATTTTGGTTTTATTTATGCCTATTGATTGACTGATTCAATGGACCAGTTTCAGTATTATTCCGAGTTCTACCCCAGTAAACCAATACAAACTGATGAAACAGCACATAACGAAATAGAATGCGTAATATAAAAGTATAGCATTAAGTAGCAAGTCAAATATATGTTGCCCATGACAGCTTCAGTCTTTGGCTGATCCATTTCTGGAACCTGCTTGTACTTAAATGGATTCACATAAATAAGTGATAATTCTGATGTAACTAATGAGGACACAATTGCATAAATGCAACATGTAGACTCAGGCATCTTGCACAATATGAGCTGCTTGCCATAGTGTTTTATTATACAGTGTGTAGCTTCTTTTCTTAGTATACGTGCTTTATCATCGCAGTCAAAATGACCTAATATGCTATTCATTGCTTTTCATTTTTTTTCTCAAAGATGTATTCTCTAGCTTTATCACAGCCAAAAAAAATCAGTTTATAAACCGACATAGTAAAATATAAGCTGTTAAGTTATAAATAAGAATACACACTTGCCAGCATCTGATAACTTCCATGGCTTAACACTAGTAGAAGTGATCATCTTGCTTTTGGCTATTCTGATATTCACACCACTCCGAAATGTATTCAACTGTCATAATTCTGAAGGGTTAAATTAATAGCTGCAGGATTTTGCTTGTACTGTAAGAAAAGCAATGTACAATTCTTCATGTACCATATAACTCGTCCTTCATACAAAGGACAGTGAGTTTTTGTTTCTTGATGTGGTGGCCATGAAGATTTGAGTGGCTCAGTGACTCAACAAAGTTTTGTGTGTGTGTGTGTGTATGTGCATATAATTCAGTTAGACAGTTGTTAGGCAGACACTGTGGACTCTTTCGACTGGCCAGTTTAAGTCCAGTCAGCACTGGTATCAGACATAACGTGGGATCAGCTTAAGACCAGTCACCATTGGTACCGTATATAACTGCACATAACTACACTTCATTCTTTCCTGCAGAGTACTTACCGCTTGTACAACAAAAGCAGCAGAACTGCTGTAACGATAGGGCTACGTTTTTACAACAAATGCAGAACAACTGGCATAACAGTACAGTTACTTAACAGAAAGCTATGCTGGACGCCCTCCGTAATAACACTCACAGTAGTAAAGATCTGCAGATGTTTACCACCTGCCTGCTTTCATAAATGTTATTCAGCTATCTCAATAAATTCATGTATTGTGTCAAAACAACTGTGTTTTCATCGTACAAACAGTACTTTATACATTTTTTTTTCACAAGTAAAGAGTACAGAGTTCTGATTGTCAGTGCGTGAAGTTAGACTTCCAACACATCTCTGTTAGGTCAACAGGTCATGGACAAAACTATACAGTCTTCACATTCCTGGCTCCAGGAAAGCTATCCATACAAAGAAAACAAGAATGGGAGAAATTCATTTACACTTACTGTCATTTCCTTTTCTGTTAGCTGCAGCATTGTCATTGGGGAGTTATTATATGGCGCTGCTTTAACCTTTGCTGAGTCATTACCCATGTGTACAAACTTCCCACTCAGTGTAAGGAAGGTACAGAAAATAAATCATTTAGCTTTTATTTAGATACAATTATGATTTATTTGGGGAGAAGAAAGTTCAAATACAAGGTAAACACAATACTTAGTTGTGGATTTGCACACTAAGTCCCCTCTAAAGGTAAAAAGTATGCAGGAGAATTTGAATTATACTACAAAATTTCTTAAAAATAATTGTAAGCTTAATTTTCTATACCTCATAGGATGCACAATTAGAATAAATGACTCAAGACAAAGCCTGGAAACTAAGGCAATAGATATCATTTAGCAAGGGGACACTGCTGGGGCAGCAGTGTAAACTCTGGGGCATTTCTTTCTTACATAAAGATATCCAATCTTATACAACATGCAATGTTATCTACTACACACACACACACACACACACACACACACACACACACACACACACACACATATATATATATATATATATATATATATATATATATATATATATGTGTATATATATATATATATATATATGTATATATATATATATATATATATATTATATTTATATATTCAGTCTGATCAATGAGTGAGTTACAGTCCCCCCTTTCTGTGCTCCCATGCAAAGTAATTCGCTTTTTCTTACATAAAATGAGTTTGGTACTGGACAGATTCTCAAGTTACTGACCTGTTTTCCTATGCTTTTACTTGAAACATGAGTCAAATACAGTTGCTAATGTAATGGCATATTGTATGCAACACTTTTATGACAAAGATTTGGAGAATGCCTATGTTATTTAATTTTATATCATTAGATTATACTTAACCTTTTACACTGGTTATGCACTATATTGCAATGCAAATCTGTACTTTAACTCAAACTGTACATTTGTTAATATCTGGACGAAGTCATGAGTGAAATGGTCTCTAGACAAACCCATCTATCTACCCGTTAAGTAAATGAAAATGAAAAATAAATAAGAAACTGTATTCAGAGCAAAACTTGCCACTCTACAGGCAACATAAGAACAGTTACAAAAAAAAAAAATCAGTAAAAGAGAACTAGACAGGCAGGAAAATCTGGTTTAACGTATCAACTGAAATTTTGTGGGCAAAGAGGAAAACAAATCTAAAAACAGACTTGGACAGATGAACTCACATATGATGATTACGTCTCAGGAAAATAATCAGAAAAACATTAAATAACATCTTGAGTCCTGAGTCTTGAACTCACCAAAGTAAACGTACAAAGCAAGGAGGGAAAAGGAGGTTTTAAGAACAAAACATGAACATTTTTCTGCCTTGCATAGTTACATGATCAGAGCTCATCTGCTATATGCATAGTGTTGGATCACAACTATGCTGAGGTTGCTTCCACAAACTACATACAGAAGGGCCTTGAAAAACAAATTTGGGGCAGTCGATGACACTCTAGTAGAAGTCCATTACCCATAAACATGCTAAATGCCACATTGGGGAGCTATGGGTTAATGACAATGTGGAACACTGCAAAGTCAACAAGAGGCAAGAACTGCGTGAATAATATGCCATGAAAGCAAACTACTTTAGGAAACATGAGAAACAAAATACCTGCTGTTCTATGCATCCTTCATGTTTCTGGGACTCCATCTTTAATCACATGTTCATTTGCCTCACTTCAGCCACTTCTTCGGGAAGACTGACACATCCCACAAGTACTAGGTGGCATTCCTTCTTGTACCAGATAACACTTTCCGTTCTTAAAATTCCATTTACCCTTACATGCTTCCTAACGTTGTGTGTGTGTGTATATACGTATTTCTATATATTGTACATGCATCTGTGTGTATCTATAGGCTCATGTTGTTGTTGTTTGTCTTTAGGCTTTTCCCGGTAAGGGGTCGCCACAGCGGAAATGCGGTCCGCTAATGATTGGCAGTAGATTTTTATGAAATGCCGAAGTGCCAGCTCGATGTCCAACCTTCAACGAAGGCACGCCCATTTACGCACGCATGTCTTTCGAATGCTACCCAACCGCGGGGAGGACATGCAGACTCCACACAGAAGGCACTCCCGAGCCCAGCCGAGAATCGAACGGGAGAACCTCTTGCTGTGAGGTAACAACACTACTGTGGGTTCTGTCAGTGAGACAGTTGGCAACCCATCTTGTGACATAGGGATTTATACCTAGTTTACTGAGTTTATCTATAATTCCAGAGTAAGGGATGGTGTTGAAAGCCTTGGCAGATCTAGATAGCCTGTGTGAACCACCTTACCCTCGTCTATGGCTTTGGTGACTGCTTCAAAGAAGTATATCAGGTGTAGGAGACATGATCTGCCTTTTACAAACCCAAACTAAATATTAATAAGTGGAATCACATGGTTGACTGTTACATTCATTAATTTTGCCTGAGTGTTTGCAAATTACAGTTTATCTTTAACATTTTAACCATTGTTAAAAGTTGAAAATGCTCCCTAAGGTTCAACCCTACACATCACCTTATGAAAAACCCTTTTCTTAACAGTTGCACTGAACAATGTACTCACATGCATATTTCCCGAACAGTAGTGTATATGCGCAACACTAAAACTTCCCCTTACCTGGCCCTTATTCTAACTTTAACCCTCAATCACTTGCAGGCACACTTCTCATCATTATGTCAAAACTTTTGATATATGTCTCAGTTTCAGCATTAATAGGCACGCAGCCACTTACTGTAGTCTAAAGTACATGCCCAACACAACACAGGACAGTCAATATTACTCCATTTGACAAACACTCAATGAGCATGGCTTTTGATTAAAAAAAAAAAAAAAAAAAAAGATGCAGTCTGTCAGCATTAGCATTTGAAAAAATAAACTGCAGCCACGTGTTTATAACATGCAAGTACAATACCGAGATTTCAGAGAGTTTGTTCATCTTAGCGTATTATAGCATTGGTATGAGAGTAGCTGTAGGAAAGAGTAAATCTTTAGTATAATATGCATGTATACACGAGCCTATAAGATGGTTAAAATGTTAAATATAAACTGTAATTTGCAAACACTCAGGCAAAATTAATGAATGTAACAGTCAACCATGTGATTCCACTTATTAATATTTAGTTCAGGTTTGTAAAAGGCAGATCATGTCTCCTACACCTGATAGACTTCTTTGAAGCAGTCACCAAAGCCATAGACGAGGGTAAGGTGGTTCACAAAGCCTATCTAGATCTCGCCAAGGATTTTGACACCATCCCTCACTCTGGAATTATAGATAAACTCACTAAACTAGGTATAAATCCCTATGTTGCAAGATGGGTTGCCAACTGGCTCACTGACAGAACCCACACTATGAAAGTAGCAGACTCCAAATCTGACTTCAGACCAGTGACAAGTGGAGTACCACAGGGTTCAGTCCTGGGTCCTCTCCTGTTTGGTATCTACTTCTCTGAAGTAGAAGGTCTTTGGTTAATGAAATTCGCAGATGACTGCAAACTAGGAGCCATAATCGAAACTCCTAACGATGTGGACATCCTACAAAAGGGCCTCATTGAGACAGATGCCACCCATGAGCTACCACATAGGCGGTAGTCTACTTAACACTGAAAGTATGATAAGAGACCTTGGGGACACAGGTGGACAGTAGTCTTTCCTTTGATAATCACATCGCCACAGTAGTCAGGAAATCCTTCTATGTGGCACACCTCATCACAAAAGGTTTCTCATCCAGGAAAAAAGAGGTCATTGTTCCCCTCTATTCGTCACTCATTAGACCCATTATAGAGTACAACTCCCCTTTTGGTAGGTACCTCACAAGACATCTACAACAACTGGAAAGGCCACAGAAATAGCTCACAAAGAGGATTACCAGCCTCAAACAGATGCCCTTACGCAGACCGTCTCAAAAAACGCCAGCTTTACTCTGTTGCATATTGCCTACTCAGAGGTGATCTCTGCCTAACATACAAAGCTGTGTCAAACCCAGAGCTATTGGACATGCTCCACTTAAAAAAATCCCAATTCCTCCGAGCTACACACTCTAGGAACCTAAACCTTGTCACCACAATAAACAGAACATGTCGGAGGGATAGATTCCTCTGGAACAAACTACCTTTTTACATCAAACAAAACTCCTTGTTAGCACTCTTCAAGAAAAATCTTGATGATTGGATGGGAAATAGGAAATTCAACCCGGGGATCACTTATGTGGCTCTGCTCAACAGGGGCACAGGAAAATAATTTTCTTGGGTGGCAAAAGCCAGGGTACCTTTTTGGCTAGGCCTATATAGGTCCCAGGGCCGACAGCCTAGTACCTACCTATGAACCTATAAGTCTAAATAGTAATTTTTTTATAAAAAGTGAAAATGGAAATGCATAAAATGTTTTAGGAAACTAAGAAAATGAATGCAATGTTGAAATGTAGCAGCTTAGGAAAGTCTCAATTAAAACGAAGACTTCAAAATATTTTAGACGGCTCATTTCCTGCTGAAGAAAGTGCTGCTACTACAGCATATAAAGACTAAATAAAGTAATACATGGAAATTAAACAAATGCCCACAAAAAACAATTGTTTAATTAAATATATGTGCACAACTGATTAAATACCCTATGCTGTTCTGCACTGCTCACCTGCCATAACCATTATACAATATACTCTCTAAAATCAACATCTGTCACTGCAAACTAGATATAAAAATACGGGCAGTATTCAGAGTATCAGGTTTTGGATCTGCAAAATGGTGATCCATAAAGAGTAGCTCTATATCTGTATACAAATAGGGTCAGCGGAGGTTACTCACACTAACTATGGAAACGCACAGGAGTTTAGATAAACACGCATACTTACAGCAAAAGCGTAAAGTACACAAACATAAGTGTTATGTGGAGACCTATTACATGAATAAGGCCCCACAGATGTTTGAGTATTACTACAATTCACAAAGTGTAAAAGGGACACATCTGCATACAAAATGTGGAAAGGACCCTGAATTTATGTGAGTAAATTTAACAGCACCATATAACCTGGGGATTACTGGAATTATGCGGCAAATTACTTAGGAAACTGCAGACTTTGTAAACTAAGAAAAAAATAGAAATGCTGTGCATGGAGTGCTCTCCAAAACTGGCAAAAAGATAAGCTTGTTGATCACCGTTCATACATCAGAAAGGTGTTTAATGACTTTTGGTAAGACCTACTCTTGCACTGCTACTCACTGACTGCTCATATTTTTTTTATGGACAGTCAGTGATTTCAAATGTTGGAGAGTAATACCTCTTACTTTATATAAAATTAATAGTAAGACAACATGTGTTGTTCTATTAGTTTTTAAAAATGCTATTTTATTCTTTTAAGAAAGAAACTGACAGAAATACTGTCGTCTGCTTCACAGCGGCACGCAAAGAGCTATACTCGCTTTCAAAGCCAGACAAACACTTTGCGATGCAACACTGCCAGTTAGTAACGTCAGAAATTAGAGTTTCGTACTACTTATTCTTCAGAAAATGAACATTGACAGACATTGTTATTCTATTAACTTGTTAGCATTTTCTCTTATTTTTCTTAACCAAATGGCCAAGCATGCTGCTGTTGGCTTGACAGCAGCAGTGCAAAGTCCCTTACTGGCTTTCAAAGCCAGTAAACCACTTCCGCTTCAAAACTTTTCTTTTGTAACTAGTAATACAGAGAGCAGATAAAATGCCACACACTACAAAGAGTTATGATAGAGTCTCCAATCAAAACATGTTTGTTATGTGTTCTCGAATACATAAACAGCTTATGACTGCTGACCCAATCATATTCCTCTACACTGGACATTATTATGAACAATTTTAAAATGGGGTATGATTATTGAGGTCACTTGATGAAATGTTGGTTTTATTCACATGATGTCATATTACAATGCTTTGGTGAATAAAGATGTCATTTGTAAATTGCAGCAGCAGTGGAAATAATTAGTGATCACTGTGAAAAATGGATTTTAGTGACTGAGTATACACTGTAGAAAGGCAGTGATTTTAATTATCAAGTACTATCAAGATGTTTTGCTGACTTAACATGTGTGTGTCTTTACTGGGGGATTTCCAAGTGTCAATCCTGTATGAAAAATGACAGTTTTATTAATACAATAAAGTGCTAGGGACTAGAGGAACGATGGATCTGTTAACAATCCTGTCAGTATTCAAGAAATTTGGATCTTTGGACAGGAAACAGAAAATTTACCCCAAGACTCTCCCCTGAACAACTAAAGGACAGAGGCAACTCATAAATGCTTTATTCTATGCATGTGTCCCTCAAATTATCGATGGTATAATCCCAGTTATTCTCATTAGGCTTAATATACAATTATCAATCGTGGCATGGGTAAAAGATCATGGGATAGGTTAATTTAGACACAAAAAGGTAATTGGCTAGGCTTAAAACTGCCTGCAAGAGTAGCAAGCCTACCATTTACGTATGAGCCTACGAACAAAGCGCATTCCTTACTATTGTGAATAAATTAAATTGGAGGATATTTTTGTAACTTTTGAGTTGTGAAAAACCCTAGGATTCCAGGGGTTTTTGAAATTTCCAAGATCCACAAATCCATCTCCAACTTCTCCTTGAGACTCACTGCAGCACCTTCTGGGTCTAAAACTGAACCCTTGGCTAAATATGTAGACTTCAAGCTCAAACACATTTCTGCCAATAAAAGGCACAATTTGAAGGACTCCTGGCACTTTCTTGAGATCATTTTCAATGTTACATTTATGCCAGAAGCCCTATTTGTAACCATTAACAAAGACTTATTTTCCATGATCACCCCCACAAGAATGGGCTAGATTGGTTTCATCAAGCCATGGCTATGGGGACAAACTTGAACACTTCAGAGATCAACTTAAGTCTTCACTGCATGGAGTTGGTGTTGACCAACAATTTTGTACATTACGAAGGTGAATACTACAAGCAGCATAGAGGTGAGGCAATGGGGGCAGCCTCAGCTCCCACTTTTGTTAATATGGTCCATTGGTTTTAGGAAACCACAACAGTTCTAAATTCACCTTTTTCCTCCATGCTTGAAATCTACCTAAGGTACTTAGATGATATCTTCATTTTGTAGAAGACCAGTATTGAGGAATCAAAGTCATTTTTAAACTTTTTAAGCCTTTTCACGGATTTTCATGAATTTACCCATCAACGGAATGGATAGTCAATCGACTTTTTAGATATCACACTGAACAAAAACCAAGAATGCAGATATAAATCTAATATTTTTAGGAAGAGTACTTTTTTGAATGCTTATCTGCATTGTGACAGCCAACACCCTTTATGGCAGAAAAATAACTTGGTCAAAGGACAACTGATTCGGCTTAGTACATTAGTATCTGATCATTTGGTGCTTCAAGCTGAAGTCAAACTCTGAACTGTTTAGGAACAGTGGTTACCTACAATATACACTGGATGAAGTTAGCAGATTTGTGGTAGAATTCAGAAATCTTAGATATGGGCCTTTATTGCGGAAGTCTAATTCTATAATAGGTAAAAATGAAAACACAAGTGCTGGTAACCTTTCACAGGTATTAGTCCTACAATATAGCAAGGGCATTTAGTCTCTGAAAAGCTCCATTAACGCCCACTGGAGTACTGTATTCGGAAACAATAATGAAAATTTCAAAACAAAATCAGAATTAGACAAGAGTCGCAAAGGGACTTTCAAAGGTTTAGGTATGAAATGATGTGGAGCATGTAAACAGTGCAGCTTCATTTTTGAAGGAAGTAGTTTTTCTGTTCATGGTTTTCCCAGATTAATCAGTGTCATGGGCAGTTTTAATTGCAATACTAATGTGGTTGTTTATATTGCTCATTGTTCATCCTGTCTAGCATTTTATGTCAGAAAGATTATCGGCCCCCTGCGGACAAGAATTTATCAGCATAACTATGCAATTAGCAGAGCAAATTCTTGTAATGCCCTGTATAAAATTCTTTATTGTGCAAAGATTTTAGTAGTTTGGATTTACCATTTTCGAAAAAGTAACACACCTAGTAAGGGGAGGTGACTGGGAAACATTGGTTGAAAAGAGGGAATTCTATTGGCAAATATCACTCAATGCAACTGCTCCACCGGGTAATAAATGATTTAATACGTATTAAGCCAGTTCTGAAAAGTCTGCTTGCCGGTCATAAAATTGTTCCGAAATGTTTTAGAATCAAGTTTATTTACATTATTTATATAATGTATCAACCACTTTTTAGACATGCATTCCATTTTTATGACCTTTATATGCAACTTTCAACGTTTCTTGCAACATTGTTTTTTTATAGGGTGTATCTCTTTAAATTATGCTTTTGAAATTGTGGTTAAACTATGTTTAAAAATTCTGGGGAGATATCCAGTGTGGCCTTTTTTATTTTATTTTAGTCTGGTCTTTGCAATACGCTGTTTGTGGTTTTGTGTTAGTGTTTACTACAGTGAATGTATGTATTCATGTTTATGCAAACATTACTTGAGTACAACTTTACTTGTCTGGACTCTGCACAAGTATATAATTATGGGGTTTGTGTCAAATTAAAAAAAAATGAAGCTGGCAGGTGTTGTTTGACTGATGATTACATGAAAAGCTTTTGTGTAGGACTGTGGCATTTTGTGTGAAGTGATAACAGAATAAGGAATCAAGTCAGAGAAAGTACAGCCTAAACCATTTTCACAGGTTCTACAACAAAACAGCTTTTTACAACAAATGTGCAAACAGACTGAATTTTTGACTATGAATCGCAAATAGGTGAGAGAATGCTTCATTAGCATATGCCATTTTACATTTCCTAATTTACTGCAATAGTGTAGTGGTCAGAGCAATGGCCTTATGAGCAGTCATTCCCGGTTCGATTCTCACTCCAGTAAATTCCATTTAGTTCAGATGGTGTAGAGGTATGTTGCAGTGATTGTAGTGCACAGGATCCTGGGTTCAAGACTTGGTTCATCTCATTAAGAGTTAATTTACATATGCTTATTTGCAGCCATTGCACTTTAAGGCAAATAGTCTCTTATGTATAATAGCTTAGCTGTGCTCATTCTCAGACAGAGATGGTGGTAACAGTTGCACACAGCCTAAATCCCTTTCCCTGGAAGTAGTTAATCAGCTTTTAGAAGTACTGCTACTTCATTTTCAAGTTTAAAAAGAGTCTCTAAACAGAAGTGAAATATCTTGCCTATAATTAAATTATGTCCATTCCTTATCTGAAGGTATTCTGGCATCACTGGGTATACTTGCAGAAGTGGATTTGAAGACTTTTAGACTATTAACATCTCTGACCTACAATTAAATTAACTCATTTCACACACAGAACTAGCAGTCTACTTATACCCTTAAATTCCTCGGCATGACTGAAGAGCAAATTCAAATACAAAACCCAAGCAAATATAAATATTTTGTGAGCAATAAATGTTATTAAAAAAAGATAAATAGCATTTTCAGTAGAATCATTCTATACAATTGTAGTATTTTCTGCAGTCAAAGTATTTACATTAATACAGTAATGTATTACACTGCTAACAATCAACAAGTAATCTCTGTGGTATCCCCGAAGTCTCAAAACAACTCACTAAAGTGTAGTGGGTCCTAAACAAAACAGTGTAAGAAACTTCTCTGTGTGGAAGATTTTCAGTCCATATATTTCTAGTTAATCACTGTATATTAATCAGATCAGACAATAGTAGTAGAAGTAGCAAACATAAACTTAAACTCGTCTTAAGTCAAAACAAAACAAAAAATAATAATAGAAAATATATAATTGTACAGCATTACTAAGTATTCGAAAGTAATCCAAGCAAGGCAGGCAGTCTGTTTCCAGTCAAAAATCCTTTAAGTACACAGACTAACTATACTGCTAACAATCCAGACATAGGGCCAGATTCAATAAAGCGTACACTTAGTGCAGGAATTATTAAATCCCTGGGATGCTACTCTGTAGTATTTCACAAACAACTTTTCATATCTTGGATTCCATACATCCTACACACACTGTATCAGCAGAACTTTAACCTCCTGTACAGTGGAACCAGGAATTTACCATTCTGCGCCATGCATAAACCCATATACTTAAGGACACCATGAATTCACCTCCTTAATATGGAGAAGGGAAGGGGAATCAAGCCTACCGTTTCTTTTACGTAGATATTTCACTGCGTTTTTTGTATCACGCAGCCTTTTCGGTCAGTTCTGATCCTACCAGAGTTACGAATCTTCCTTTTCTAGGGGGTCATTAATAAAAAATAAACAGCTGAGATGAACAGTATAACTTTGCAATCGGAAGCACTAAAGCATAAACCTTGTGAAGGCCCCTTTGTGTGCAAAGTCACAAAGCAAACCTAGGAATCACGGTCAGTAATGGTCATTAATAAACAAATCTGCAGCTGGCTATAACAATAAACCCATGGCTGGAGTCAGGTCTTCATGGTTAAACCACACTAACCATGGGTAAATCCTGCAATACCCACACCAAGTCATAGATTATTGCTAAATCATGAAAGGTTAGAACTTAATAAAATTCTCCATCGTGTGTTCCAGATTTCATTATAAAGAACGCATGTAGTCCACAAATAATATAAACATAACTGCACTTGATTCCAATGTTTAAAGCTGGTGTCAGACATTTTGGTTAAGAAAAGTTGAGGAGCATGTTCTTATGTAATTAGAAAAGCAGGAATGAAACTATATAGCTGGTGTGGAGAGATGGGCACAAACACCTAGTTTACTACCAAGGTGTCATCTAACCAGTCCAACATACTGCAGGACACATGAACAACTGCTCATGGTCACTCCATGCCAACAAACAAGAAATACAGGTTCCTCATAAGAAGCACTGTAAAAAAGACCTGCCCAAGAGGCAGCAGTAACAAAGTAAAACGGTCAGTTTCTGGCTGCATACCCACACAACATACACCAGAATGTATGCCTCTTGGGCATAGTTTGTGATGAGATGAGTAACCATTACTGCTACCATGCAGGTCATGAAGAAAGTACCCCAGGTTAATACCACCTACCACAAACCACTATGCTACTGCATTGTGAACCTTCTCCTTCCCTTCATATAGTCCATCGGTGGTATCGCCCAAAATTTTATGATTAAATTCTCTTCTACACGGATTTGTTTTTTGTTCTGAACTGAATTCAGCTAAAGCAAAAACAAGAATCATTCCAGATACGTATCAGAGCAACTTTCTGCATCTTAAATGCTTTTGAAAGCTTTCAGAGCGTTTACTTTTAAATAGCTGCCCAGCCACTCCAATTTTATATAAACCACAACACACTCTCGAGATGGCTTATGACAGATTTTTATTTTGCCTTCTGCAATAGAGTTGAAAGTGAAAACGCGTTGCTTCATGTTCTGCACTACACTTTACCATATGACAACAGAATTTCATAACAGGAATGTTCCATACAGCATATCTTTCTAATTTAAGTATTAAGAGACACAAATTATCCTTACAAGTCCTCCACATACACCACCACAGGGTCAGTTTAAATGTTCCACTGTGTTTTGGGGCCCTGTGTCTTTAATGCTTGACATTATGCGATAATTACCAAACAGACATAGGAATTCTAGGAGGAAAAAAAATAATCAATTTATTCTCATTTGTTTTACCTTGAGGAAATATAATGCATTTCTTTCAAACTTGCAGGAGAGATTTTTCGGAAAAACTTTTCTAACTTGAGTTGACTACAGTATCATGTGCATTAAACATAAAAGAGTCAACATTTCTGAATAAATACAGATTCCTTTTTAAATGCAGAAGGGTTGCCACTTTTTCAAATGTTCAAAGTGTGACTGTTTTTCCTCTTTTTTAATGGAAATGAGAGATTTTGTAGGACAAACCATATCTGTAACTAGCAGAAAGGCTGCACTTCGTTTTTTTTTTCTTTTTGCCAAAAAATTAAAAGCTCACTGCTGTAGAATTTGAGGTGTTTTGCTGTTTCATATAATATTAAGGAACTTCAGATAAAAATTAGTCTTTGGGAAACACAATCGCAGGACATTTGTCATTTTTTTGCATTTTTACACAGGACCCAACTGTTTAAATAGGTACTGTCCTAAATAGAGAGGGACAGGTGCTAATCCTAATCTGCGGACCGGATCTTTACTTTATTTTGGCACTAGAAGACAGCTCTGTATAGATTTTATTCAGATGAGTCAAAACATTAGATGACAGCATGCAGGTACCCACAGTCAGCCAATGACAGAGACTCAGCTGTGGAATGCAAACAATTTCTTCTTCACAACCCCCCCCCCAACACAGTGGAAACATTGGCATAACTAAGCACACTTCTGAAGTGAAGGGGTACACCTCAAGTTAACCCTTAAGCCTGCTCTATCATCCTATACAAACTGTCAAGCACAAAGCTTTTAAAGCATGTGTGAGATTCAAAATACAAAACGTAAACTATTTTTTACATCCTATCACTGCAATCGTCGCAACATTTTAACTACCATGTTAACAACAGGATGGTGTGTATTCTTCACTGGCTGTTATGCATAGTGACTCAAGAAAGTCCGTATCACTTTTTGCTCAGGGATATGATCATGGATGTTGTCACGGTTCAGTATACAGGAGCAGATCATAAACTTCCTAGAATACTGAAACATAAAACCAACATTGGAAAGCATGATAAAGGTAAAATTGACTAGATTTACTGCACAATCAATAAATAAAATGTGTAAACAAAACTTGTTTCTATATTTAGCTGTTAACTAGACAAGTGGATAGTCATCCATAAGCTGGCTCATTAAGCAAAGCAAAAAAATTCATTGTGCAACCACAAAACACAATCTATGCCAGCAACAAGAAAATTACTAACTGATAGATTTTAAATGACACAAAATGAAGAAAACCTAAAAATAATAAATGCTTGGAAAAAAAGAAGGGTTTATACAGATCAGATAGCTTTTTCAGAATTATTTCATATTACTGCATCTTTGATGTTACCTTGCTACAAATTAAATGGGTTATACAGGTTCCCTGAACTGTGACATCAATGGGTCTAACTGATACTGTTGCTAGGGTAACACATGAACGAAGAGAACTCTCCTAGTACCAGTACTGGGCAACTTCTCAGAGTGACAGCCAGTGGCTGACACATGAGTGGGTGTCACTAAAATGCCAGTTCAGGAAACTAAAAGAAAAGGAGACAATAGACAGAAATGATGTCATATCACAGCTCCGTCCTTCACATAGGGCAAGTCATTACTTTCAAAACTAGTTTGTGAAATTACTAGACAGGGAGCTCCACCATTAGCTTTAAAGCAGCTCCAAGTTTTACTGAAACCACTGCAAACACTGGAAAGTTTGCAAGGTCTGTGGCATTCCTATTTTTTTTCTTCTGCCTCAGCCTTCTAAATTAACAATTGTTCCTGTTACAAGTGGTGACAGGCCCAGACAGACATGGAAAGAAAGAAGCAAACACAACCACACAGCAGCTGGGAAGCAGTGGTTGTCTCCACAGAACCAGCATAGTCATAACAAGAACATACCAAAGCAGATAATGAACGCATGCTTACGGAGCACCATCTCTCTACTTACACAAATAGGTCTGTGAAAGGTGTGTTTTACTGTCAGAGCCTGTTAAATGTTAAACTCTGGTATCCATTCACTTATTTATTTATTTTTTCAATTAATGCCTTCCACCCCCATCTTTTTAGCTTTTTTTCATAAACAGAAAGATATGCCTACAGCTATCAGACTGCCAAACTGCTTTTCAACCATGTTCACAATATGCATGTTAAATATGCTGTAATCTGTAAATAGAGGCATCCACCTTGCCATGGCCTAGCAAATGATAAAGCAATAACAGAGCTTCATCATTTTTCAAGACACAGGCAAGCCACAAACACACAATCTATTACAACAATATTACAAAAGAAGCATAATGAAGATACTCAGAGTAAACTTTAGGAGTGAAAAGGATCATGCATTTCTTCATGGAAAAGGTGGTAAACAGCCATAATGATTAGAGAAAATACAGGCCTTCCCCGCCACTAGCTCTATGCCAGAACTGATGCATGCTGTAGAGATGAACAGATTCATAGGTGTATCCTAGACTAATAACCACTAGGACCTTTAAAAGCCTAGCCATGCAACCCAAAGGTGACCCACAAATTTGATTTGCATTTGATTTACAGGGTGTGATTTACTGACCGCCTCTGTCCATCAAAGAAACTGGAGACAGACCAGGGGAAAACTTATGATTACCCTTCCATTGGTCCAAGTTGGGCTTAAACAAGGATAGGGAGGAACTCTACTTCACATGGATGGTAGCCTGGTCCAGAGAATGGGAATGCTTTCAGAAATATATCCGTCTCTCCAACATGTCCTATTTATGTTGCAAGCAAAATTTAGGTATTTCACTCTGACAGTTCTGATGTGGTTTGTTTTGCGGATGTGCAAAAGATTAATCACAACAGGATCCAGGGATGCCTTGTATACAAGGCAAAGATCACCTCTCAGAAGTCTGTATGATACAGAGTAAAGAAACAGTGCTTTGAGGCAATCGGGTTAGGACATTGTTTACTCCCTGTATTCTTTTTGTAAGGAACCTTTGTGGACATTCAAGCTGCTGCATGTGTCTGGTCAGGTAGATACTGAAGGGGGCATTATACTCTATGATGGGTCAGATGACGGCTGAGTACAGTGAAATGATAACCTCTCTGGACTTAGATGCCACATGCCCTTGCTTACAACTTGAGAAACACAGGATTTTTCTTACTACCTTGGAGACATGTTGGTCGAAGGCTAGGTTACTATCTGCATGAGTTCCCTGGTCCCAGAGTAGTGAATCTACTTTTAAGGGTGTTTTATTGATGAAATACTAACCCAGGGTGGCAAACTTCCCAAAAGGGTACTGTAATGCATTTACTGGTATTGAGTTTTAAGCCATGGCTTTGCCACCAAGCGTTAGACTATATTAGACCTTCCTGAAGGTTTTTTCTGTCTTGGAGGGATTCAATGCCTGCTCACAGTTTGCAATCATATGCAAACTTGGTTAGTCAGTGGCCTTTTACCTTGGCTTTGACATCTGAGAATTAGATGCCAAAGACAAAAGGACCTAGCACAAAGTCCTGGGTGAATCCACTAATGGCCGGCCTCTTTGTGGAGGTGGGCTCACTGATTCTAACCTCCTAGAGTCTATCAGTGAGCCAGCTAGCTATCCAGCATGTTACAGAAGGGTTTGTACCAAGTTCTGTAAGTTTGTTGAGAATGCCCAAGTGTGATACTGTATCAAATGCCTTAGCCAGACCAAGACGGGCAGTATGCACAGTTTCCCCCCATCCATTGCCTTAATGACCTTTTCAAAGATATGTCCATCAGATTCAGCAAGCATGACCTTTCTTTGTGAAAGTCAAACTGGGATGGATTCAGTGTCTAGTGGTCTCTTACATCCTTGTTGATAATTTCTATGCTAATGCTTTCCATGGGCTTTGCAAATAAAACCAGTCAGACTAATGGGCCTGAGTTCCCAGGTTCTGCTGAAGGTCCTCTCTTAAGAAGGGGGATGACTGTTGTAGTCCTCCATTCATGTGGCAGAAAGCTTATTTTAAGACTATAGTTAAATAATGACTCCAGGGTTCCTGATGAGTCATATTTTAGACTGGTCAGAAGACATCCTGGGATGTTATCGATACCCATTGAGGCCGTGTTCTTGGCTTGAGTGCAGCCAGTACACACCGCTTAGTTATACTTGGAGGGGTTATGTTTTTTTTTTTGTAAACAAGAAACATCTTTATTAAATTATCATGTATGACACAGGCGATGTTACATTTATATAAATGCAAATAAACCATCTTGACACAATCTCAGTTGCAAACATTACACACAACAAACCATGCTGACAACTGCAACTGCAGACATTATACATCACTTATAATATATCCAGTCATTGTCAGTCAAACATTACATAGGTCATTCAGTTCCTGCCTTCTTTTAAACTTAATTCCTCCTTCTGCATGTACTGATCCCACACTTCCCATTTTTCCCATGTAATTTGCTCCTACCCTTTTCTAAAGATCCAATTCCAGTTGTTTTGTCTCTGTTACTATCTTCTCTACTTCTAGTAAAGTTGGCTTGGACTTTGATTTCTATTTTCTAGTAATTGCTTTTTTGGCAGCCATCATAATTAGACTCATCAAGGCCTTACTATGTTTAGGCAATTCAGATTCTGTATCACAACTCAAAAAATAATTTCTTAAGTTATACCAATTTGCTCACCCAGCATCTCCAACAGGGCAGTCTGCAAGGAATCTTTAAAGTCCGCCAACTCATTACACTCCCAGAAAATGTTTTTAGTTAGTTGATCCCCACCATACCTCCCTCATTTGCTGTCTACTGAAGGAAAAGTTCTTTTGAGTCTACTTGGAGTATAAAATTACCTGTGTAAGCACTTGCAAGCAAAGATCCTACATCTTTCAGACTTTGTTGCATACTTGGGAAACATACATATATCCCCCTTTGTTTCTTTGTGAACTGCTTATTAAATATCTTACCAATCCTTTCTAACCTCCTCTGATTCTTATAGTTATCACGCAATATTTTATATGCTCTACTAATTATTCCTTTCTTAATGGCAACTTAAGTTCTAGATTCTACTAAAATCTCTATCAGTGCTGGTCTTTTGTTTAGGACCCTCCCACCATTTCTTTCTCTTTGCCTATACTCTGACATCAATTCTTGATAGGAAGGGTAATCTCTAACCTGCAGTCCAAATAAGTTTTTGGCGTCTTCCCATTCTATTACCTTTCCCTCTAGTTATTTGCTTCCAATACTTTGATTCCTTTGCCAGTTTTTCCAATAAATTCAAGCCTCCTCTTGCCTATTGTCTGTATCCCTAATTGTAATTATCTCTATTGGCAGAATCTCCTTTATCTATTCCTATGTTGCCTTAGTTCTTAGAATACTTTGTTACTTTATGAATATAATATTCTGTATGATTATTGTTATTCTTCGTAAAGGTCTGCATCCAAACTCCCAGTCTCTCTCTGTTTCTTCAGCTTCCCCGTTTCATCATCATGTTTCCACTTTGAATTATAGTTTTTTGCTTGTGCTATTTTTAGGGGCCTTAACTGTGCTGCTCTGAAATATTCCTCAAATCAGGTAATCCCAATCTTCCCTGTTCTATTGTGAGAATCAGCTTATCCCGCTTGCCTCTTGCCGTCTTCCCCTTCCAGATAAAAATTCTTCAACTCTTTATAAACTGCTAACCACAACTTTTCTGGTTGATAAAAATATGCCTGACCTGTGTATATGACTAAAGGGACTAAAAACAATTTGACTGCTTGTATATCTTACTATCCATATCCATATAACAAAACTTCAATTTTCTCAGTTTTTATATTATTATTATGTTTGGTTTAGTCTCTTCCCACATATCCTTAGCTACCAGATCAGAATCTTTTTTTAATCCATACTCCTACTTCATTTTATCATGTCAGCATAAATAAGGACACTGCTGAACCAAATTCATGTGTGGGTACATAATTTACCACTACTCCCTTTGTTTTAGCTTCATTCATTCATTTTGCATCCAGAAAAGATTTGAAACTGCCTGAAAATGTTCCACAACACTGTAATGTCTCTTTCTGGTTTTGTCAGGTATAAAATATCATCTGCAAATAGAACCAGCTTTTCTTGACTACCATACCAATTATATCCTTGAATTTCTGAGTCCGTTAGTTTCTTTGCCAGTGGTTCTAAATATAATGTAAACAAAGGGGAAAGAGAACGTCCTTGCCTCGTTGCTCTGCTCAAGCAGAAATTATCTGAAAGGACCATGTCCACTTTCATTTTCACCTCTGATCCCCCATATATCCTCCTAATCAACAGATGGTATCTTACTCTGACCCCGGCAACAAGAACCTCACCCTCCAAAATAAACTACAAAGTAATTTTCTACACCTCAGTAATGGGACTAACAAATCACTTCATTATTAACCTCAACACATCTGGCTTAATGTTATTTGGGATGCAACAAAAACTCCCTAAGCAGCGACCTCTTACAATAAGACTTGACACTAACACTATACTAAACATTACCTAATAAAAATATCTGGTAGTTATGCTAGACCCCACCTCCACATTTATAACCCCACCCCCAAACACAAAATCAATGGTCACCAAAATCCTAATCCATCTAAATATCTGCTGTCCCATCTCACATCTACTGTTTCCACTTGCCTACACAGCTATAGCTAGAAATATTCTCCTACCCAAATTAGAATGATGTGGCTGCCTTTTACTTTCATTACACTCTGGTAATAACATGCACATATTGCAACCAGTTGAAAATAAAATCTATTGCTTTGTTCTATTAGTTGGAAACACGACCTACCACTGTGATCTCCTAAATACCTTCCAATTGTTGCCAAGTCAATCTACATTCCAGACATACTGACATATAAAATGATCTCGCTTAAACTGTAGTCTTCCTATTCAATCTAAATTAGCCATATAAACCCCATCATAGTCCCTCAAAGACTCCACCTAATAAGTTATTACTATTCTAAGGCCATGCTTTAAAACCTCTGCAGGAGAAAGCTAGCTCCAGACACATGGAACCACATCCCTACTGATACATGTTCCTAAGACACGTTGGAGCTTTCAAAGCTAACCTAAAAGAATAAACCTACAACAGCTGGCAAAAAATTCTCTTCCTTTCATGACACAGGTGGTCCCAGATTTTTGCTACTACTATTAGTAATATTAATTTTAACAAACAAGTGCTCCTGCCAAATTACTTAACTTTGTGTAAATAAACACACACACACACACACACACACACACACACACACACACACACACACACACACACACACACACACACACACACACACATTTTACTATTATAAATCAAAGGTCTTGGGTATTTTAAACAGGGAAGCATGCTAATAATGTAAATACATGAACTCTGAATGCCAGTCTCAATACAATTCACAACTGTCGGCTACTGTATTCTGTAAACATCACCTGAATTCATTCAGTCTTTTTCTGTACTATTCTCTTTGCTACAGTTGTAAACGTACTGCAAACATTCTGTATTTCTCATGTCCTTAGAGGGCCCAGGTTTTTGAGTGAAAAGGGATGGATAAGCAGTCCATCTACCCAGTTAAGAAACTCCAAATAAATAAATAAAACACTGACATATCAAGAGCTATTATGAACCAAGATGGGCCTAGTACCACTATCATACAGTTACCAACCTTACTAAGCCATGACATGATAAAAAATACATAATACTCTTCCATAGCACTCTTTGTTGTTAGAGAAACACATCTCTCCAGTACAAACTACATTTAATCAGTGCACTTCATGATAAAAGACATTTGTGTATCAACAGTAGTCAGTCACTGCCTCTAGAAAAAAGGCTATTTTGACAAACCAGGATTCAAGGAATCTTTTGTTGAGGGAAGGAGCTGTTGTGAATACACCACTAACTGGATTTGTGTGTACTATGATACACAGAAGAGCCATTTAAAAAATCAAGGTGCATACAACCATTAAAATATACACATATCTACTGAGCATAAATTGGTAATGGAAGGCTACCACAGAATAGTCACTCATCAGCTAAGATTAGTTTCACTTCTGTTTCAATCTGTTTTCTCCTATACAAAGCTCACATTACTTGCTGCTAAATTAACACACTTGGGGGGGGGGGGGGGCTGCTGGTTAAGCAGGACCCATTGTTCACCCAGTAGTTATGGAAATGGGCAGGCTGGGCAGATCATCCAGTCTTTATCTGAGTTTGGTGGGTCTAACAAGACCACCCGCATAGTTAGCCTAATACTAATTAACTATCCCAAGAAATCAGTCTGCATTTACTCATGTTCTTATCAGACAAAGCACAAAACAAGCAGATCCCACTGCTTTGTTTATGCCATATGTAATAAATGCTGGCACATTTTAATTTTTTTTATCCCAGCTGCACATGGGCAATCATGATCTACAGTCCTTTGAACCAGAAGCCACATCACTCAACAGCACTAGGAGCATATATATGAGGAGACACAAAATTACCCTATAGTAAAGTTCAGCTGTGCATCAGCACCTTTGGGCTGACCAGTAAAAAGTGATCCCCCTTACTCATGTATGCGCAATGACATGTCTTAGACTGTTGGACGTTTGAAAACTTTTAGTTTCTAATAAACAGAAGGCAGTAAAATGTAATGGGCCAGGGTAACCATTTGTTCCAGCATGTAATAAGCTGCAGGCAAAATGCAAGATAAAATCTGTTCCATGGCTAACAAACTAGAGCCCGGCCTAGAGGCAAAAGCACAGTGTGTGTGACCGAACTTTTAAACAAGACCCGACCAGTTTAAAATGAAACAAAGACAATTATGGCCAACAATAGAATCATCCCATTCCCTCTGCTGCCAAGAACGGTTACATTTCGTATGTTAAGTTCCAGAACACATGCCTTCCCTTTTAATAACAGGCAATTTAATGAATTAATGGACAGGTGTGATAAAGTGCAGCAGCTGAGACATAAATGCAGATTCCAAAAAGAGAGCAGGCATCTGTGATCTCCTGTTACGTGTCACACAACAGCTAAAGCACATACTCCGAAATCTTGTGGCCACCTTTCCTTTATTTTGTTGCAGACCACACTCTTTTCTGTGACTTAATCTATTTAGCGCAGACCACACTCTTCTCTGTGACTTAATCTATTTAGCTCCATTACTAAGACCACTCACGCTTCTTGATCATGATATTATCGAACACCACTATTAACACTAGCTGAGGCCAGAAATGGAGAAAATAAAGAGGCGCATCAAAGGACTTTAACAGAAAACACACTTGAAACAATTACTTCACTGTCACCTTTGTTTCTCATGTGTCAGGATTAAAGTTTTGCAGAAATCTTAGCACTAAAATGCAAAAGCAGTCATCACAGGACAACATGAAAATCAGAACAATGATAAGTGCAGAATTCTGTTTCCACTTAGTGACAGTCGCTTATATACATTGTATATAGTTAAATCACACAGGATTTAGGAATATTGATATATCTTCACAATCCTGTACAAACAAATACCTCTCAGCAAATCCTTTCTGCACTTTCTTTTTGTGTTTGTAATCACTTCCTATTCACTTGATTAAAGAAGCCAAATATTTCTTTTTGTTACATCAGTACTGAATGTATTTGTTCTTAAGTAGGATTGTATGAAGTTTTTTTTTCATTTATCTGTTTTAAACCTATTTGTATTGTGTGAATTATGGTTTTGTTTTTGTATTTGTGTTTTAAAAAAAAATGCTAATAAAAATCAGATTGCAAAAAAAAAAAAAAGAATTCTGTTTCTAACCTGAACAGTAACAAATACATAGTGAGTGTGTGTGCATGGTTTGTGGGGAAGAGATAGAGGCAACACTAACACGGGCTTTACTATGACAACAAATTAATTTTCTTAACGCAGAGAAAGGTAACTCTTTATAAAAGGGATGGGTAAAAATGTACGGCTACTACTTAGTAACCAAACGCATCTCACCAAATAATTGTATAGATGTTCACTCATACTGTTGTCTTAATTAAATGCAGTAGATACTTATACCATTACTTTTCTGGCATCCAAAGACCCTTGGCCTGCAACACTGTGCCACTTAACACGCCTAAAACATGTAGCATGCATGTTAATTTGCAAGCAATTTTATTAATGAGCATAAATAGACAATATTTGAGTACCACAATCCACCAATGAACACTCAAAATATGCGCCAACATTTATAAAGTACTTTGACACACATTAGTGTTCATGGTTAACATGACATGGGAGTGGGACTCATGAGGCCACACCTCAGTTATGGTGCACAGGTTAGAAAGTCCACATATCCACAATCCACAGAATGATTTGCTGTAAATCTGGGAATTGCAACAAGGGTAAAGAAAGAACGATCATATGAGAATACTACTTACTCTGTTTTAGACGGTCTCTGCATGTAACACTAAGTGAATCAACAGCACATGAAAAAGGGAAGACTAACTGTAAAGAACATGAGCAGCAGCTGGTCAAGACTTTTCCTTACCAACAAGGACTGCGGACAGGGACTGCTTCACAAATGACAGTAGGAAGCACACGACATGGACATGCATGAGACAGTTGTTAGATAAAGAGACTTAAAGGCTCTGCTCAGCATGACAGAGACGGCAGGCTGAAAAAAATGTTCTTCAGCAAACTGCAACAACTGCAGACAACGGTACCATAGTTTTCATCTGTTCAAATGTTAATATTTTGTGATTTACTGGTAAAAGCAGAATACCTTCTGCATCCCTTACCAGTAACAATGTTTGCGCAAGATATGTATTAATAGTGAAAATAAATCTGCCCTCAATTATGTAAGCCGTAATTATTTATGTGCATGTGTATGTATGCAATGTTTTGTACAGCAGGTTAGTCCCGTGGCCCATAAGGGAAATCTACACTGTAGAAACTTTTTTTTTTTTTCTAACATACACATGAACTACCACCACCTTTGGCAGATAGGACCTCTGTTTAAAATCACATCAGAGGAAGACGCATTCAGTAGTACTGTGCCCCTTATGCTAAACCACTGCATAAATAATAATAATGTTTGTCGTTTTGGCTTTTCCCGGTTAGGGGTCGCCACAGCGGAACTCCTGTCTGCTAAGGATTGGCAGTTGATTTTTTTTTTTATGGTGCAGAGTTGCCAGACCGACGCCCAACCTTCAACAAAGGTATGCCCATTCACGCATGTCTTTCGGAGGCCACTCGACCGCGGGGAGGACATGCAGACTTCACACAGAAGGCACTCCAGCCAAGAATCGAACAGGAGAACCTCTTGCTGTGAGGCAACAACGCTACCGCTGTACCACCACGGCTGCATAAATAATAATAATAATAATAAAAAAAGCACCTACTGTGGGAAGAGAACCCAGAATTTCCGGTCTCCCAACAGCAAAGACAAGTGTGCTACCTGTTGAGGCACTGATGCTGATAATGTTGAAGAAAAGAAAATTTTGTTTCACAAAAATACTTTTATTTTTTTTTTATTTTTTTTACTGTAGAGGACTAATACACACATCTTATGGATTCTTACATGCAACAAACACACAAAAATACATGTGAATTAAGCCAGACAATCTTGTGCAAGCATGTGTTTACCAGTCTTAATAATGAAAAAGGCGATATTTTACTTGAGTGGCTCACCAGATGCGCAGTAGCAAGCACTGCTCAAACCCCACCCGCGTTGCTTGACATCACAGTTATTGAATGAATAGTCAACCGGACTGTTAGGACACGAGCAATAACAGCCTTAAATCACTGTAATAGCAATATTAACATCTGCTACTGAATGAATCTAGGCAACAAGAGTATAATATCATCATTTACTGTAATACATTTATATTTTTATTCCATATTGAGGAGTTTCATAAAGTGCTTCTGTTACATTGGGGGTTTTGTATGCATTTATTTTATGCATACATATAACTGGCAAAAGTGGTTTGTATTGCGGAGTGAAATTATCATGTTTACAGTGCTTGTGTTACATTTGGGGCTTTGTATGCATTTATTTTATGCATATGTATAACTGCGGAGTGAAATTAACGTGTTTACAGTGCTTGTGTTACATTTGGGGGTTTGTATGACTTTATTATAATTTATCGTGCTTGTGTTACATTTCGGCCATAAGTGGTTTGTATTGCAGAGTTACTCATGTTTGGGTTTACATGGACATTTGGGACTTTATATGAATTTATTATAAATTATCGTGCTTGTGTTACATTTCAGCCATAAGTGGTTTGTATTGGCATGTCAATCATGCTTCATTCATAGGCAGATTCGGACGTCAATCAGACGTGCCATGCCCACTCCTGCGCGAAACTCCAGGTGAGCCAGTCAAGTAAAATATCACCATGAAGACTTCTGCAGATGAGCATAAAATGTTGTTGATGATAAAAAAAAAAACAAACAAATAAACAAACGTGATATTCGCAACCAAAATATTTGCTGCGTCTTTGGTGTGTCGTTAATTTCACAGAGAACCGTAACCATCACTTCACTCTCTTATACGACATAAAACTTCCACACACAGAAAAATCTCCCTTTCTACATGTGAATTTAAGCCAGACGATCTTGTACAAGCATGTGTTAGTCTTAATAATGAAGACTTCTACAGATGAGCATAAAAAGTTGCTCATGATTAAAAAAAAAAAACAAACGAAAAACAAACCTGATATTCACAACCACAAAATTTGCTGCGTTGTTAATTTCACAGACATCCGTAACCATCACTTCACTCTCTTATAAAACATAAAACTTCCACACACAGAAAAACCTACCATTTCTTTTGCTGCATTAATTTAGAATTATGTAGATTAGTTCGTGGTTAACCCATTGATGAATAATGGGAAAAGGATGGCACCAAACAAACATGCCCAAGCTGTGCGGACTTCCTTACCAGCAGACATTTGAAGCATTCCTCAGCTCCCTCTCTTCAGAGAAGCCCTCCAGAAACATCTCACTGAAGTCCACTCCATGTAAATAATCAGATTAAAAGGCAACCTCTTCTCCCATTACCCTCCCCCACAACTACTTTTCTTCTCCCTTTTAAAAAAAACCTCCGCTGTCTTCATACATGCTAATGTTTTAACTTACTATAACTCTGACTTTCATTATAGTTGTAGAATTAACCTTTGTCCAGTTTGTAAACTCAATTTACCTAAAAGTCTCAGCTGTCTAAATAACAGTGGTTTCACTTGTTAAAGCCAGCTGAGACATATAAAAAAGTGACAAATACAGCATAGATGTCTTCTGTACCTGTAATCTGACCCATGCTACAGTACTGTCTTTGGCCAGAGTCGTGCACTAAAATGGATCTGTGTACAAGCCTATTTAATTCTTTGACATTGACATGTAAATTAAGAAATCTGCCTGGGTGTTGCAAATACCCCTTCGCCTAATTCATAACCTATCTCTTCTTCAGGCATCCATGAATGTCACCTGACTTACACTGCTGTACTTCCTCCAGCATTGTGCTTCAGGGGGTCAGACCACCATCTCTATGGAATAGTATTGCCTTAGTTACACTCTTCAATTGCCCTTCTCCCTTCTAAATGTCATCTAAGCTCTACCTCAAGCTTTACTCTTCAACTGTGTCCCTCCCACTTGCACCCAGACAATGCAAGTGCACCAAGCTCATAGCCCCCTCTTCCCATGCAAATGTCAACTTGTAATGTCTGCTTATACCCTTTCCCCTTTATTTCCATCTTTGTTTTGATAACTGGAGGACTTAAACTTCAACCAATGAAAGAAGGCACGTGCACTAGGCCAGGTGCTCCATTTGACATGGAAAGCAGCAGGAAATCCTGACTGCTACACAAGGAAATTACCTGTGTGGGCTCTAGTTACTAATGGGATGTCTGCTAGGGTATAGCTGCTGCAATTATTGCCCAGATAAAGGAGTTTGAGGATCTGTCGTTGAAGCAGCAGTGTGAGATGGTCATTGATCACCATCCCCACAGGATGGGTGTACCTATCCACTCTACTTGCACTGTCAAGTGTCTGAGCTGTTAATCAAACTCGGGGGGGGGGGGGCCTGGGCCATAGTCAGGGCTTTATCTCTCTATATACCACTGGTGCAGGCTATACAGTCTGCAGTGCTGTCTTATGCAACTTCATTGTGGACAGCAATAAAACTGTCCAACTCAAGCTGGATCACTACAAAGTGGGATATGTCCTTACTCCCAAACCAACCCCACGGTTGATTTTTTTCAGTGCTTGCACCCTCTGCTAAACACAAAAATTAAAAAAAAAATAAATAGAATACTTTCACAACAGGTAGGGAGCACTAAAGGAGACAGGCCGTGGATTGTTTCCCTTTGAGACTGAATTGTTTACTAGTACTATTTTTGCAATGGTATGAAATCAATCTACTATTAGTATTTCAGTTTTTGTCAGTTTAGTTATTTCACCAGATCTTGCATGAAGATGGTCACTTGTGGCTACGCTAGCTACCTAGCCAGTTTCCAAATTAGAGTACAAGATAATGGTATTATCGCTGTGATGCCTTGTCCATGAGAAACACCATCTCTGGTCTGTATTGCTGTGTAGTTGACTAGCACTTGACAAGATGTAAAATAACTATCTGCCACTGCTGAATATGACATCGCTGGTACTCATGGTTAATACTTACTCTGTCATGAGCTATTTATTGTAAATAAAACCCTGATGCTTTAAGAGCAAACAAGCAATGGCTACAGTCATTAACAGCAAAATGTGTACATGATACGAGTGAATACATCAGAAAGGTAAGCATTTTCATAGCACAGTTCAATAAGGCTGTAATTAAGCAACCAAAAAACAAAACTTATAACAGTAATTAACAGTCACAGCAAAAACAACCCCCAGACGTACAATTAGAGATGCCTGCGGAAAATACCAGAATCAGAAACTCTCGTGTGACAGTTCTCTTCCAGGGATACACAGGGAAAAAAATATAATGGATAGAACCTGGGAAGGACACAGGGAAGTTAATTTAACATTTTTGAAGAGTCACACAAAACTTACTGAGCACACTGCTACACAACACAGAAATTACTGTAAGCCTTTGCAGTCCCTGAAATGGATCACAACCCAGAGTATATGCATAACTTCCTGCTATAAACGATAGATCTACAAGACAGCATCTACAGCAACAAACATCGTGGACAATCACTACTTAAATAAGCAATGCACAGCTGGGCCACACTAGCCTTAAAGATTTCTTCCATGTATGGAATTCCACATCATTACGCATTCACAGTTTGTCTGTTTTCTCAGAAGCCAGTCAGAAACAAACTCCTTATTAATTCATTAAAGCCTTCCAGACTAAATGTGCAAATATATTTATGCATGAAATCAGCTTACAGAACAACTTGCTGATGGCAGTGGAATAAATAACAGGCAAAGAAAAAGCATAAAACATTGGAAATGGAGTGGCGGCCACTGTCACTGCCTTCAAACTGTCTCACTTGTGACTGCAACACTAAACACTCAAAAGGACATAAAGATGTATGGTTTAAAGTTCAGTAGTGGGCAATATCAGCAACTGCTACAATACAACAAACACTTCATGATAATCATACCTGTCAACCTTCCAGATTTTCACAGAAAGTCCAGAGTTTTAGCTCATATTTTTGGCCTGTTCCTCAGACTTTGTGGTTTTCTGGCAAATCATTCAGGACTGAATTCACTAAATAATGACAGACATTTGAGTTTCAGATTTCATACAAGAAAATGAGTGGTAACAACTTTCTAAATTTATAAAAGCAATATTTAAAATTTGTCCACGTTTTTGGGCTTTTGTCCCCCCCATTATTTTTGGCTTTGTCCAGATTTCTTGAGCTAAAAGGTTGAGAAGTATGATTGATAATGTACATGCATGACCTCGTTTTTCTGTGTACCATCCTCAACCATTGCATCATTTAATACCTAATATTATTCTAGTTAGACTAATACTTTTCCTTGCCTTAGGCACATGAAGTCATCAAATTTGCAATAGCCTGACTGGCTACCATCATAAAATTGCATCTCTCCCCCAGTAATGTTACTGATATATGCTAGAATTTACTATATGTATGTATTCAAGACTGTGATAGTAAACCTATATGTCATTTGATCAAAAGCCCATTTGTCTGAATCCCAAAACACTGACCACAAATGACAAAACTCAGTTCATTAAATCACAATTTATAGAAACATTCTACACCCCCCCACACACACATGTATACTAATTCCTCAGTCAAACACAAACGTCTACAGATCTGGGGGTGGGACTTGAAGATGGCCACTGCCAATACCCACTCTTTAGACTCACTTCCTTATCAGAAATGGCATCATACACTTTCCTGTCAATTGTGATTTAGTCAAAGGAGCTTTCACTCAAATGACAGGGCCCTATATTTTATATATATATATATATATATATATATATATATATATATATATATATATATAGAGAGAGAGAGAGAGACACATACATACATACACACACACACACACACACACACACACACACACACACACATACATACAAGCAGATAATCTTACTTAAACTTAGCCCAATGTTTACCCCACTGTTTTACTTAATATAAGTGAAGATGTAATTTCACCATGTTAACATTTCAATAGTGTGTACCATTTTTTGTATATAGTACTCTCTGCTTTGTGCCGAGGTTGCGGCTGAAATGAAATTTATAGACTTTACCATAATAAGAGATCTTCATGGAACACTGTCCATCAGCTTCAACAGTAGAACTGGTAGCTGCAGCCAGCAGTCACTCCACACTTTTGAAGCTCTCTCAGGTTCAGAATTCTTCCCATTGTTCCCATAATGCTACACAGCTCTCCATCTCTCTCCACATTGAATTTTCACTAGTATACCCACTTGACTAAGGGCACCTCTATATATTTTTCAATCTCTTAGTCCAAGCATTCTGGACAGAGACAAAAATAATGGGGGATAGACCTCAAATCAGAGACAGATTGTAATTTTATAAGAACAATACTTAAACATTTTTGAAATATTTAAAAACAACATGTTTTGCATTGGGTATGAGATTTCTAAAGGATATTAATTCTGAAAAGCAAATATCTGTCATTATTTAGTGACTTTTTAATTCATCAATAAATTGCTAGAAAACCACAAATTTTATTAGGACTAGACCAGAACCGGAGGCAAAAATCTGGACATTCTTATGAAATTCTGGACAGATGAGAGCTATGCATCAGGACTACTCCTTCAGATCTCACCACACGAAGCAATTTGCAATTGGACAGGAAATGGTGGGAGAGTATGTGGAAGTGAAAAGACAGATTAGGAAGGATTCATACTAGTTTATCGAAGGATATTACCCCCGACAAAGTAAAAAAATATTCGCTATAAGCCTTTTTTTTTTTGCAGCAACAAGCTCCAGTGCACCCCACCTCCATGTGGTGGGAGACCCCCCCCCCCCAAACACCCCTGCCTTATGTAACAACTGAGGTCACAAAACATTGGATAAAAGGCAACTGTTACTGGGAGATGAAAGAAGCGTTCAGTGTAATTGCCATCACACTACTGTGAATCAGTGAAACAGCAGTCAAACTGTCCTCACATTCCATATCATGAAGCCCTATTGCAATGGCAAATAACTTAAGGAGCCCATCCACTTCAACACAAATACAGATTAGTCAGCTTCTCCTCTTTGGTAATATCATGACAGAACACTAAGGATGGTATTCTTGGAAAAGACCAAGGAAGTAGCTATTGCCCTAGCAAGATGAGCTTTTGTTTTGTATGGAAATGGTTTGTTACACTTTCTACAACAAAACACAAATCAGTCTAGCCTGGCTTTGTGGTGCTGGGGGACAGAGTTCTTATTGCACCCCATGCGACCAGAATTCAATTAGCTGCCCTGGTAATGGAGCAGCCATGTAGGGTGCAGGAGGAGTGAAGGGGTAAGGACTGTTCACTTCTCCTAGGATAAGAAGGAAGGGTGGCTGTGCTGACTGCAGTCCATGTCCCTTCAGAAGTGAGGAGTGAACCACAGCAGACAGCTCACTGCACATCTCCCTCCAGCTCCGCAAGTCATGTGTTCAAGGGCCAAAGGAAGAAATCCACTTGAACCACTCCAATAGTGATCCTGCTGGTCGACCCACACCCCAGTAATGCAGAACAAACAGGCCGATTCCCTGGGGGGAGGGATGATGGTCAACAGCAGTCAGGAGAAAAAGTGATTAAAAATTACATTCAGAGAGAGAGCCACGTGAACAGAGTGACATTGGACACGTTCTGTCCTAACTTATTTTGCACAAAGGAGACAAAAAGTTGGTTATTTTTCCTTGATATCCTTACAAGTTCTGCCTGGACATAAATGAAACGTGTCTAGATAATGTAACCAACAATTTCCTTGATTTGAATACTGAGGAACAAATACTAGAAAACTGTAGTGGCCTTTCAGCATAAATGGTGATACAAGGACACCGTAGTTATACAATATGTGTAGGGGTTTAGGGGAGACAGCTTGGAGTTCAAAAATCCTTTTCACTAAAGCAACTATGACTAAAAGGATTTTTTTTTTGGAGTTCAAAAACTAAAATCATGGACAAAGGATTTTGGCTTGACTTACCTTAAAGCAGAGCTCTTCTTTGTGGTTGTGATTACCTTTTCATAATAAAATGAGGTGTTTTTCTATTCATGTTTGGTGAAAACGTTAGCATTAAAAATTACCATATGGCAGGCTGTGGAGAGGGGTTTGCCTCAAGAAAAAAAATGTTAATTTATTTTGGGTATGTAATACTATTTCTTGTTTAAGTACTATTTAATTGTTCTTTTGTGTATTCGATGAAACTGTTTAGTGATTGTGCTTCAAGGGCTCAGAAACCGAATTAACATGCGGAGACCTACACATTGTTAGGATATTACAGTGGATGAATTATGAACATCTATGATATGGATACTCTAGATGTGGCACATCTCACTATAAAACTAAGTTTGGAAACATGCCTGTAAACAAAGCACAAGTTTGGGTTCCAAGAGACCATGGGTACTAAAACATCAGTATATGTGACTCTCGCACTGCATCAGAATGCAGAGTGACTATAAAAGGAAGTGCACCGAATCACACAGGTTCTGAAGGAGGTCAGGAGGTTAAGAAATGATCTGCTGTGTTCTTAGGCATGGGTTTTACTTGTTATCAGCTACTTAACTGAAGTGATCATCTATAGACATTTCAATCACCTGGGTCCTGGGGCAAAGGTAAATACAACACAACAGAATAGATACTTCATCTAAGCACAATATTTCTGCAAGGTGAGAAGAAACCAAAGTGCCAAGAAAAAGCCACACAATCATGAGGAAAATATACACACTCTACACACAGTAAATGGATGTCAGTACTAAACCGCAGACCCTAAAAAAGGCCATGGAACTGAAGAATTAAGGAACAAATACCACTCAGATATATAAAGTAGTTCAACAACATAGGATGGCATGCTGGGAGTTCAGAACTAGTCACTATTATAGACACAACACATTCCTACTGTGTAAATACACTCAATTTTCATTCCTGCAGGATGTTATACATACTATTCTTTTATGAAAAAGCACCAAACCTAAATGATGTCCACCTGAAATCTACAGCTAGGACAAAGCTCAAGAAGCTGCTAGATGAACATACATTTGAAATTTTATCTGTGGACGAGGTGCAAGCACAAAAATTTAGTAATTTACTAACCTACAAGACAACCTCCAACAAAGGGCTACCATGTAAACCTCAGTGCTTTTTAATTCCTGATTCCGTTCTTGTCCGATGATTTCACAATGGAACACTACCCAGTAAAACGATTGTTATTGTTAACCAAAATGCCTCCCTGTTACTTCCTCAGAAATCGTGACTTTGTCATAACAATAAGCAGATTTTATGACGCACAAACAATGGCTCATGCAGATCTGTCCTACAGCACAGAAAAGCACTGTTTTACACTATACTACCTAGAGGCACCTTTCAAAACATGTATCTGGAAATGAACAGGTACAACACACAAAAATGCTGGGGGGGGGGGGCGTAAAAAAACCTTACCTTTACTTTTCTCTGGCGTTCGGTCCTGAGGTCAGAGATGCTTGTTCTGCTTTGCCTTTTGGGTGGTGGTCCCCTTCCCTCATTCTGCACATCAGGAAGCCAGATGCACCGGGGTTCTGGGCTGCTGCAGTCCACTCCAACTGCCCTCATTCTCCAGCCTGACTGCTGACCTAGGCCACTCCAGGACACTTGCCCAGCTGCAGACATCCTTCTGGCTGTACCCAGAGGAGCCCTGGAGTTAAGATTAGTATAATGACCTCACTAAAGGTAGAACTGGGTGCATTCTGCAATACTCCATCACAATGTTCAACAAAACCAAGTTAGAAAGCATGAGCAATTTATCCAAGTGAATATATGATGGTGTTAATATTCTCAAATTCTGACTTTAAATAAAGTCTCCTGAGTCACACAGCTGGTTGTAAAATGTTGATCATGTTAGTACCAAGTACCCACCGTCATCAACCAAAGAACACCAGTTCAAAAAGGAGAAGACGAGAGAAAACATATCCAGTAAGCAGGCAGCAATCCATAAATGGTTCCACAGTTTGGGAATGTAAATACATGGAAGGCAAGAACTCCTCTGATGTTATGGCTTAATGCAAGTAATCCCAAGTTCAGACATGTATAAGATGCCAGCAAACAATACACAGCATTTTTTAAAATTTTACGTACAAGAACAAAAGCAGAACTTGAAACCTGTTTCATACTACAAAAACAAATTCATACTTAACACAATAGCATGGGTGCACATATATACACACAAGCATTGATACACACACCCTTTACTAAACTAGAACACAAAATGACCAAGCTAGCTTGACAGACTCAAAAGCCACAGGGGTGAAACATGAAGCTACAGAAAAGCTGCTGGGAATGGGAACCCCCCCCCTTCCCAGCCTTAATGTGTATGGATAAGTCATCAGCTGCTGGGAGTTCTCAGTTCCCTCCCCCAATCCGCCCTCCAACTAGCCCCACCCACTCCAGCTGACAGGAGCAGGAAAAGTTTCACTCTGCTGTGAATTTTATCACATACCAGAAAGTCTAAACTGAAGCCCACATACAAACTATAACCTTATTGTTCACACAGCATGAAATTCTCAATATTGATAGCACGGCCACTTTTTATCTCATATAAAGGATAAAGACTATTTTGTGTAAAGACAGAAAAACAAAAGTTGTGAGGTGAAAGTTCAAAATCTCAATCAGAAATACTGTTTGGATGCACTATTTACCTAGCTGATAGAACAATATATTTTTATGACAATACTTTTCCTGAAGAAAATTATACATAGGGAATTATTTAGTGATTAACTCCTCCAGTTGTGACATGAAATCTAACTTTTATGACTAAAGCAAAATCAGTGCAGTTGAAAGGGATGGCTCTCAGATCTTTATGCATGACAAACAATGACAGCTAAGAAATGCAGCAGCTTTTTTGCTTTCATGTAGGAATTCTGTGGTGCATGGCTAGATATTTGGCAATTTATACATCAAGGCAGAGGCAGAAACAGAAAAGGTCCACTGTCCCAAGTTCAAAGAGGGGAAAAAAGAGAGACGTTAATGAAGGAGGGATAGTGGCATACCAAGGAGGATTTGACCTTAAGCTCTGGCTCTACTTGAAATGCAAGCCATCAGCGTAACAGTTCTGATGTGAAATCTTTCCATACCAACAGTATACAAATTTGCAGCCAAATGCAACAGAAGCAGCAACAGATTTCTTTGTAGCATAGTCTATAGATCGGATTTCCACAAGGTGCAACAAAATATTACAGAAACCTGAGGAAACTATGTACAGGTACAAAGCTGGCACAACGAATGAAAAATGGAAGTGCAAGTCTGTATTTATGTACATTGTGGATCACCAGCTCTGCAGAAGGACTGGGCATAATATCAAGGGTAATTAATGTTAATGTGTTACACAGTCACAAAATTATCCATTTCCCAACTTCAAGAATAAGTGTTAAACAGATCAGAATAGATATAGCCTCCAAGTTCTTTCTGGAAGAACTGTGGCTTAATACACCAGCAGCCAGGAACAGAATGGCCAGAATGATGATGCATCTGACTGAAACAATGCTCTTGATTGCTATTGGTGTGTGTGTGTGTGTGTGTGTGTGTGTGTGTGTGTGTGTTGGGGAGGGTGGAAACAAAGGGTCTAGTGCATGAGAAATTGGCATATACACACTGGATGACTCACGGAAAGAAAGGGTGCATATCACTGGGATGTGTTATATACTTACAGGCAAGTGAGAGAAGCAAAACTGAACAGAAAGGAGAGAGTGGAGACAAACATGGCAGCTAGAAGGGGAAATGACTCAAGGCTAACTTAAGGAAATACTTTTTCACCTAGCGGGTGGTGGTCCATGGTAGACTGCTAGAGGCAACTTCACAGTATGGCTGATGGGCGGGTTCAAGGATGCATTGTCTGAAATCAAGCATGAGCCAGGGGTGGGGTTAGCCATGCAAGAGATAGGTGCAACAACTGGGTGCAAGCCTGACAAATATCATAACTTGTTCTGTCAACTGTGTGTTTCCATATAAAGCACCCTGAAAGTTCTTTAACTAGAGACTATTTTTAAAATGGACCCCAAAAAAGGGTTATATTTCTGGTAACAACATACCAATTTTTTTCGGTGGGGATGTCAACCAGATTTGTTTTAAAGGTATCAGTGAGCAAAAAAGTACTCTAGACTCAGTGTCAGTAGACTCATTAATTTCTCCCCCACATACAAACTTCTCACTAATCTTCTCCCAAACAGGTCACACAGCAAACTTCCATCTTTTTTTTTTTTAAACACCTTTTCTGAATCATCACTTATGACATAGGTGAACTTACATTTATGTAAAAGTAATCACACCATATTAACATGTCCACATTTACAAACATTATACATTTCATATAGGTTAGTACTAGGCTAACTGCCCTTGCGAGCCATTGTAAGCCTAGCCAATTATCCCTTGTGAGACTCAAACCCTGCACCTTGTGTTTGTAAGGCAAACACCTTAACCATTAGGCCACCCTATATATCCTACAATCTAAACAATATTACATAAATTATTAAACTCCTGCTTTCTCTTAAACCTCATCCCTCCTGAAAAAGATATTTTGCATATATCATTCCCACAATTTCCATTTAATTCTGTGTAATTTACTTCTCCTCGTAACCTTCCATCTTAACACCTTTTTCAACTATACCAGCCACTTGCATTAAGATGAATAATCTTGTAAAATGCAGTACAATATTTCTGTTTCTAGATCAGCAGCATTGTTCACTTTTTACTCCCATCACTAATGAAGTTTATTTGCACCACGAGCGTATCTCCAATCCTCTTAGCGCAAGAAATGTGGGCAAAGCTTGACATAATGGGGTGAGGGGAACAAAAGGCAAAAATAGACATTTTTATACTGCTCTTATATACTTAAGTTTATAGAATAATGGGATTTGTATTAGCATGCATCTTCTGAAGGATATGAATTCTGAAACTCAAACATATTAATTTAGTGACTTCAATCTTCAGAACATCCCAGTGATTTGCCAGAAAACCACAATTTTAAGCAAAACAGACTATAAATATAAGGCAAAAATCTGGACAGTTGGGAAGTATGACCACGAGACCAGAAGTGACACACATTATAAATAAAGCATATTTTCAATTTTGACATCTGCATTTAGGCTTTGTAAGGCTAATGACCTCTCATCATCCTACTGACCCTTACGTTCCCTCTCACTTTACCTGGTGTTACCACTTCACATCATGTTAAACAGGTGTCTACCAACCAGGGGTACACCTTCTCCAAACCACATGTGCATATACAGCATGCAAGACAATCATCGTCACAGCCAGTGTTGTAAATCTATGACTCTAACATAGATGTTATAGAATCTTAATGATTTTGGAAGGGGTAGAAACCCAAGTCATCATTATCTTAGTTTGGGCTCAAGCTTCTAACCTGGTCAGATGTGATTTTAACTATTCCCGCCAAATGCTGACAACACAAACGCAACTTTTAATAAGCTGGTGACCATACTAACATGCCTAAATGAACAAACTTTTACCTGAAGAGACTTCACTACAATGATCTCTCAGAAAAGACGGTAGAATCATGCTATTCAGCTGTCCCTGATTTTGTCTCAGTTTTGCTCTGCTCTCCTAAAATCAATTATTCTCTGACAACTTATTTTACTTTATTTTATTTTACATTTGGTAACCAGGAAAGTCAGACAGGACACAAGCCCTTTTTCAGCGGAGGCCCGGGTAAAAAAGCTCCAGTTACAGCACAGGTTAATGTTCAACATATGACAAGGATTACATATACTTATGAACAAAGTATAACAAAATTAAGCTATGGTTATTCGGTGAGCTGTGCTTCAGAAGAAATAATCAGAATGATACAATAATATACTATGATAGCTGTAACTAGTATTCAAAACACATCATCCAAAGCCTCCTTTAAAGACCTCATCAGGCAACATCTCAAGCAAAGTTGGCAGTGCCATGACTGCTCCCCAGGCTAGTGAATGCGGATAAGGTACACATACTAAACCTCTGTACCTGTGTACTATGTATGTATTCTACCAATGTTGCAAATTTCAGCTGTACACCACAAATCTATTAATTGCCTTTATTTTTAAATTAATATTTTTTTGTTTGTTCTCTCCACTGTAACTGTTGATGTTCTGCATACCACTGTAAAAACATGTCTTTTGTAATTTGTGTATATACTGATCATGTCTAAATAACTAAATGTATTTGTAATTTCTATGTGGAGCTTTTCTCCCCGGGCCTCTGCTGAAAAAGGGCCTTTTCAGCTCAGTCAGACACACCCGGTTAACAAATGTAAAATAAAAATAAAATAAATAAATAAAAATATACAGTACTCATAATTATCATAATTTAGAAGTGGGGGCGGAGAGGAGGAAGAAGAGTGAAGCTAGACAAGTGAGACTAACAAGAATAAGATAAGTCTAAAGAATGAATATGAGGGAGGAGCTTTGACTAGGGGTGAACCAGGAAAAGATGGAGTAGGATTAGCCTGGGGTGTCACACTGGCAAACCCAGTTAGTTTGTAGGTGTGTTTTAAGAGATTTCTTGAACTGAGATAAGGATGCTGCAGCTGTTATGTTAGTGGGCAGAGAGTTCCAATTTTTAGCGATATAGTTAGAATAGAGGGAGGCCCCTGCAGTGTTATTGGATTTAGTGACCTGAAGAAGCAGTTTATCGTTGTGGCGTAGAACCCTAGTACTGGTGTGAGAGTGTATTAGGGTTTTGTAATGCAGGCTTTTTTTCGAGGTAATAGAGTATCTTGTAAGTTAGTATGAGCTGGTTGTAGAGAAGGAGATGGGGGAGTTCAATCCCGTTGAGTTGTTTAAGGGCTAAGCACTGGTGAGTTTTGTAAGGGCTGTTGGAGGGGAATCATGCAATTTTGTTAAAGCGGGTGTCAAGTTTGGATAAGTCTGATTTTCTGAGATTGGTGAGGATGGGAAAGGCATACAGAAGTGTGGAGATGAGATGGGTTTGTGCTATTTTAGCTCTGGTACTATTTGTGAAGAATGTTTTGTTTCTATATAGTCCCCCCAGTTTTTTGTGCACTTTCTTTACAGTGAGCAAGATGTGAATATCAAATTTCATGTTGCAGTCAATTTCTATAGCTAGGAGTTTGGTGTGTGTAACTGGAGAGATGGTTGTTTTTTGTTAGAAAGGTTGGTAAATGAGGGTGGAGGAGAAGAAGGGTGATTAGTAAGGCAGAAAATGAGAAGATTGGTTTTCTTGGGGTGAAGTATTAATTGGGAGCTGGTAAGCCATTTTCCATGAAGAGGAAGGAGGCTTGTGTTTGGTCTTGCAGTTCTTGGAGGGAAGGAAAAGGGCAGATTAGTGTGGATTCATCCACATATTGGATGACTGAGGCTTCTAGAGTAGAAGTATGGAGGTTATTAGTGAAGACACAAAAGAGTAAAGGTCCAAGGATGGAGACTTAGGAAACTCCAAGCGTGACAGGTAATAGAGGAGAGAGTTGTTGCTTCCATTGTACTGCTTGCTGCCTACCTGTTAAGTAACTTTGGAACTAGAACATGGTAGTCTTATTAAGATTTAATTTGGAAAGGGAGTTAATCAGCTTGTTGTAGTTGACCATATCAATAGCCTTGGAGAGGTCACGAAAGACAGCAGAGACATAGTTGCCATTATTTCTGTGGTTATTAACTGTGGGTGAATAACATTAGTGCAGTTGTGGTACTGTGGTAGGGCCTGAAGCCATGTTGAGTGTTTGTGAGAAGGTTGTGAGTGTTGAGGTAGTGCATGAGTTGTGAGTCTACACATCTTTCTAATATTTTGGACAGAGGTGACAGTATTGCTATGGGGCGATAGTTAACTCTTGAGTTACCCCCTTTGTGGAGAGGTATAATGTATGAAATTTTCCAGATTTCTGGAAATAAATTTTCAGATACTGAACAGTTGATAAGAATGGATACAGGATAAGCAAGGGTATCAGCAGCTATTTTCAGGAATTCTGCTGGTAGTTTGCTGGTAGCTAAGGTGGTAGGTTTTAGTTTAGTCAGTAGTTTCTTAATAAAGTCAGTAGAGACCGGTTGGAATGTTAAGCCTTCGATATCATTATGGTATCTGGGTAGCTGGTTCAGGGGTGGACAGTCTTGTGCAGTAGCAAGAGCAAGAATGGATTCAGTGAAGAATGTGTTAAAAGCTGTGGCAACATTGAGGGAGTTATCAGTTATGGTAGGAGTCGGAGTTCCTGATGTTCCAGGATGGAAAATGTTATTAATAGCCGTCTAGAATTTTGGGGGGTTATTTTGGTATTTGGCCTGAATATTATAGTAGAAGTTAATTTTGTCTAATTTAACATTTTTTTTATTTATTACGGAGTTCAAGATATACCTGCTTGTCTGTATGGGTACTGGTTTTGTGCCAGTGGGTCCAGGTCTTGCCTCTGGATTTCAGAAGAGACCTAGTCTCTTTACTCATCCAGGGAGCATGGCTAGATTTTACCCTGATGGTTCTTGGAGGGGCTTGGGAGTTTAGGAAGTCTAAGAAGGTGGAGTTGAAGTATTGTACAGCTTCGTTAAGGTTGAGGCTTTTAAGGGGAGACCAGTTACAAGTATTTAGCGCATTAATAAAGGTGGCTTGGTTGAAGTTTATTGTCTGGTAAATGGTGGGCTTTTCTTGATAGGCATGATGTCATATTGCAAAAGTTGGGAGGTGGTCACTTACGCTATCAGGGAGGAATCCAGATTGACTGATGAATGTTGGCCTGTTTGTCAGAATCCAGTCAAGTATTGACTGTCTTCTGGTGGATTTGTCAATCCTAGTGGGATATTGGATGAGATGGGAAAAGCCAAAGAGGTTGGTGAAGTTGGTGGGGGAGTAAGACTTGCAGGTTAACTAATCAATGTTGAAGTCCCCCAAGATGCTAGTTTCATGTTGGAGGCTTTCATGTATCAATGAAGTAGGGTCTCCAGTACAGGAGTGTTGTTCCCAGGAGGTATATAGCATCTGATTATAATGAGCCATTACAATGTCTGTATTGGTTAAATTTGGCATGTCTATATTTAGATTTTCCAAGTTTAGTTGATTTTGAAATAGTATAGCTACACCTCCCCCTTTCTTGGATGCACAATCATTTCGTATGACATTAAAGTCAGGCTGTAGAATTTCATTATTGGAGGTGCTGGGTTTAAGCCAGGTTTCGGTTAGTAATACTAGGTCTGGAGAAGATAGGGAAATATTTGCAAGAAGGTCATGGACTTTATTACTAATGCTTCTAACATTCATATTTAGCATGAGCAGGTCATTGAATTTTCTAGGAAGTTGGAACGGGTTAAGAGATGGATTTTGGTTAGTTAACTGGGTGCTGTTATTAAATGGGCCTGGATTTGGGTGAATGTCTCCCACTCAGAGTCAGGCAGCGATGTCTATTTTGGTTTTGATAAGGTAAGCTACGTACTTGTCATATTTAGTGAATAGAGTATTGGAATGGCCAGATGGTAGAGTGAGTTTAATGGTATAAGGATAGATGTGTGCATGCAAGATGGATGGGGAGAATAAGAGGTGGTGATACACAGCTGTGAGTAGTAAAAGTGGTCTTGTGAGGTAGAACATCGGGGTTTAAATTGTGATACGTGGTAATGTGAGTAAGTAGTAATAGAGTTGTTAGTAGGATTGATGATGTGTAAATAGTATGGAGCATGATTTGATGGTAATGATGTAAATGTAGGTTTAGCTAAGTATGCGGTTTCTTAGGAGTGAAGTGGGTATTGGATATAAAGGCTATGTGGATGTGATAATTGCTTGCTTAGATTGTAACACCTATAATATGATGGAGGATCGGTTAGAGTGTGTGTAGTAAGGGGTAGGTTGGGAGTGGAGTGGTGATGTTATGATTGGTGTGTATTATGACTGGAAGGAGGTGGGGTGTGGGAGTGGCCTCTAGAGTATAATCCTAAGGAAAGTGGGGGTGGGTGGGAATGGGGTAGGATAGGGGAGCGGCGTGAGCCCGAGCATAGCGAGAGCAAACAGAGTGGGATAGCGTGAGTCTCAGTGAAGCTGTTTGGTTAGAAAAACTACCTTCTAAGTAAGTAACTAGGGCCAGAGAGGAGCCAAAGGGCAGGTAAAGTAGCTGGCAGAATGGCTTATGGAGAAATATGTATAAGTTTGGAGAAACAAGCTACAGTGGGAAAAACTAGTAGGTACAAGATTATCAGACCAGAAATGGAGAGTTATAGCTATACGTCCAGTGCTGGTGAGGTAGTACCTACAGTAAGGAAGGGATACTCCAGTTAAAGGTGGGAAAAAACATAAAAAGATGGGCGAGACAAAGCAGTAACAATAAAATGAGAAAACGAAACAGCAGGAACTAAAAGGGGTTTTCTAGGTAAGGGATCTGTGTGATTGCTGTTCCTGGTATCGTACTCTCATTACAAAATGCTGACAGCTGAGCAACTGTTAGCTTAAGGAAAGATCAATGTAAGACATACTTTGTTACACATTATAGATGTGCAGAGGTTCCTTCTGATAGCAGATTTGGGACATTGGTTTTGTGGGGGTTTGGCTGTGTAGAAGGCTGGTTAGCAACAGTGAAAGAAATGTTGAAACGCTAGGGGAGGGAAAACAGAAAGAACAGAGAAGAAGAAGAAATTATATATCAAGCAAAACTACAATAGCATTAGGTCAGTTTAAAACAATTGCATGATAAAGTCGCTTGCAACTGACCAGAAACTTGCTGGTGGATTTTAATCAATAAATGAAGATGTACATTGAACAGACTTTTTATTTCAGAAAATGCATGTTAGTTTGCAGACCCTTGTTTGTCAACTTTTCAAATCAGCAGTACTAATAAGTGAAAAAGTGATTTTCATCCTTTATCACAGAAAAACCTTTGGCTTTGTATCCCGTTCTAGTGCTGAGAAGTTGAGATTTATGGATAAAGTACAAATACATTGGAGCTCTCATGAAATACCTGTAGTATATAGATATTAAAATGTTTGTTTCTTTCAAATCAGACAAACATGTTAATACTGCACCACCTAGTCCCACAAGGCTGCATTACTTTATATTAACCTGCACGTTTCTCTCTGCTGAGACATTTCATAATGCTGCAGACAAACCTTCAGAGCATAAAGAGTTCTATTAAAAGTATGTGAGGTCAGAATAATACCACAACAATCTGGCAGGAGAATCTCTCTCTCTCTCCCTCTTCTGCTGGATGAGGAATTTAAATCTCAGCCTGTTACATTCCTTGCATACTACTTGACATCTTACCGACACGTAGGATGGAGCGGAATCTCTACAAAGAAGCAAACACATGCCATAGTGTACTCGGCACATGCAAACCTTCCTCTGTGAAGTCATCTTCACTGCATCAACTGACTGTGTTAAATGTCCGCACACTAGTAAACAAGTTTAATACAACAGTGGCATTACAACACAGGTGTCACACAAATATTTGAGGAAAGTCTTAAAAAAACTGCTTCAGGTTATGCCTCTCTACTTTGTTCAAAAATCAGGGACAGAGTTTTGCCATCTCAATCAGGCTAGATTTTCTTAACTTTTGTTTTTCTTTATATTCTAGTAAAATGCTATATTAAGTTCAGAGTTTCTGGAATTTCAGTAACCAATTACATAATTTCTGTGATGATGCTTTCTTATTATTATATTCTTATTTGGTTTTGAATAGCTGATGGTTAAATGGTAAAGTCAGAGGAAGTACATCTACCCCAGTCTGTGCTGCTGTTCATCAGAACTGGGTGATGTCCTCTTCGGTCAGAGACATTACAAAGAGAAGGGCACGTCTTTGGAAGGTCAAAATACCACAACACAGACTTTCATGGTCCTGAGACAAGAAGGATGACATCATCAGAAACCCAATGTCCAAGAATAGCAACTCCTAACTCCAGGCACATAACCACTTGGCCACCATGTTGAACTTTGCCCCTTAACCCTGTGGTAGTGCAACCTCAGAGTTGGTATACTTAGTTAGGGGAATGTGGGTTCAATTTGCTTCGGGTTTAATTTAATACTTTTTTGCACAAGCGGTTACTTAGCTGGTTCGCAGTCAGTGTTCTGAGATGTCGGTTTTCTGATATTAGCCTTCTCGCCTTGGATTGTGAAAGGCAGTGTTGTGGTATTTTGGTCTTCCAAAGTAGACCCATATATCATTTTACACACACACACACACACACACACACACACACACACACACACACACACACACACACACACACACACACACGTGTGTGCACAAACAGAGAAAAAACTGAGACAGAGGCACAAATCAAAACAGTGCTGTGCATGGCAACATAAAAATGGCAAAGAAATTATCTAAACAAATATCCAGAGAAAAAAATTGTCTTGGATTCAGAGCCAGGGCTGCTCACAACTAAGAAGGCATGCCTTTTGAATCACTACTGCCATGTGCATCACCACCACACACCGATTAGTGCTGTGCTATATGTCTGTGAATTCCAGCCGCTATGTATGCAAGTGTGTGTGTGTGTGTGTGTGTGTGTGTGTGTGTGTGTGTGTGTGTGTGTTGGGAGGAATTTTCAACAGCAAAAACTGGAAAAAAGATCCTGTTACTTATTTCACAATATCTGAGTGTGCAGAACTGGTGCAAGCCGGTGATATACAAAGTTGAGGAAATTGTAAATGCACGAGAACCATCCTGTGCAAACAGTTAGCGAGACCCCCATCTTGAGTACTGTGTGCAGTTTTGGGTGGCCCCATCTCACTAAAGACAAATACAGTTAAAAGCTGCAGAGGTAGGTGACCATGGCATGCATTAGACATAAGGAGAGACGTCATGGGACATGCAATAATTTCTAAAAGAAGGGAGAAAACACCTATAAAAAAGAAGAAAATACCTGTAAAAGCGAAGTTTAACGGTCTTAAATGAATCAGCATCAAGATTATCAGGGTCTTACAAAATGTAAATCCACATGGGGTGGGAATTTAAAAGAGTTTTGATACTTATTTGAGTCTATTAAACATATATGTGCAACTAGGCGAAGGCCGTCTTTCTGTTATAAGACGCGAACCAGAAGACTTAAAAATTTATTTATATTACTAGACAAGAAATAAACCAAAAGGCTTGAGTAAACAACAGCCATAACCTCAAATACATAAATAAAATACTACAACATACCTGGCTACCAAGACATGGAAAAAATTAGGTCTATGCCATTCAGACTTAAACAGGCTAGTTCTCTCAAGACCAAAGCTAATCGTTAGGGATCTTCTGCTCAAGCTTTTAGCTAGATTACTTTGCATCCCTGGATTAAAAAAATGATAATAATCACTAAAGCGCTTTTTAACTGCTGTACTTGGACTTGTAGGAGAAGACAGCAAATTCCTCACTTTTCTTGTTCTCATGCAATGCTCATCTGACAATCCCATTTCCATCCAATCTTTTAGCCTTGATGCATATATTTTGTTATCCCAAACATGACTATGGGATGCAAACTCAGCAGCATAATTACAACACTCGTATACAAATTACTTTTTATTTAGTTATTATCCTGCATGTTAACAAAATTCAAATCAGTGTCATGCTTTTACATAAGCATATCCTGTCTGATCAGATATCACTGTTTTCTACTGCCTCGAGTTCCTATTGCTGTAAACATTGTAGTGTGCTGTGAAATGTTATGCAATATCTTTGCAATGTGGTCTGGGTCATAACTGAAAAGGGTCCATGAACTAGTTTACCTGCCCAGTTACTAAAATGTTAAATAAACACACAAGGTGCGGCGGCTGTAAGACACAAATAGCATGGCTGTGCAATGGTCAAAAACTCCTCGAGTTACGCAGAGCACACTACTGAGTGCATAATGACCGGGTATATGGAACCCTATGCAAATGAGCCACATGGATTATGCAAATGAAATAACTCAAAATGATAGACCAATTGAGAAATTTACAAGTGGGTGCACTGACTGCACTGCATACTCATTTTGAATGCTGTGATTTGACGTCTACAATGGGAGTAATGCTAGGAATAGCACAATAAGAAACTTTGATGCCATAAAGCGATAAAGCACCATAAAGTCTTCCTCTCTCTTACCACCATCCACATAGTCTGTTGTTGTTGCACAGTATTTTACCAAACAAGAATCTTTCCTCATCTCGGCTCCGTTGCTTTTTTTAAAGCTGTCTCGCTATGTTAAACCCATTTAACATAGCGAAACACTTTGTAAAAAGCAACGGAGACCTTGCTTTCTCCGTTGCTTTTGCCCACAGCTCTGATGTACTGCGTAGGCATACGCATGCGCAGTACATCAGAACTGCCGCAGAATACCAGACAGCTGTGGAAGGTCAGCAAGGAGGCATTATACAATGCCATTATTTAAGAAAATTAATTATTTTTTTCTTAAATAATGTCATTGTATAATAGCAATAACCCACTTCTGGGTGTGGGTAATGCTGGATTTACCCACGGTTAGCTTTGTTTGGTCACTCGGGCTTCGCCCTTGTGACCAAACCACGCGTGGGTTATTGCTATATTCTATACATTTTTTCAAAATTCTCTTTCCCCCCTACTTACCATCCATCAACCCCCCCCCCCCCGATCTCACCCACTGATCTTCTTGTACTGGGAAATTACTGCAGTGCAGTATGTGAGTGAGAACTATCTGGAATGGCCATCATGTAGACAGCCACAAATATTTGTGTTCTAGCCAGTATCCCAACAATGACGGATTACTATGGCAAACTCCAACTCCTGAGTTGGTGAAAGAGATACTTGTGTCAGTGCAGGAGCCACCAATACCTTCCTTTTACAAGTGTGTGCTTCTGTACACCCCTTAATGAAAGCTACATCTAGGCAGGCTTTATTTACCCAAAACCTGCTCCCAGAACCAACATCACCTTGCCACTCCTCCTCCTCTGGGAACTTGTGGCAGTTTGAGCCCTGTTCAAGTCCTAATGTTCTTATCCTGGGGTGGGCACACCTACCCTCTCCTGTCAGCTCTGTCAAGTGTCTGAACTGCTAATCAAACTCTTACCATCTGGGCCACAGTCAGTTGCATCACTCTGCACCACCAGAGCTGGGAATAAGAATAAAATATATCCCAACTAGCATAGGAGCTAGAGTTATGCACAAACAGCTATGACCTACAACACCCTAAATAATTTACTAATAAAACAAGTGTGGTCTGGCAGATGCTGAAAAAAAAATCTTGTTTTCCAATCAGGAATCCTGGTCAGGCATTCCTGATACAGTGCTCAGTCAGGTCAGGGACAGAGGCGTTTGCTATAATCTGTCAGCTGCTGAAACATTTGCTCGTTCTCTTACGCCAACAATCTGTTCAGTGGAGTGTTGGCAAATGTTCCTCTGACAATCTCCATAGTAAGGATACATAAACCCATTAGTGTAAAACACTGGAACAACCACAAAATTACAAATAAAATTGTAAGTGAAAAAATAGTAATACTATACAAACAATAATCATTTTCAAAGTTGATAGAGTTAAAGTATATATAGTAACAACAAACCTTTTCAAGTTGGTACATTAAAAGCATAGAAATTACTTCCAGAGCATTAGTCATTTAACGTAAAATGTGTACGACTACAATATGCAGAGTTAGTAAGTACAGCCAATCTAGTTGGAGTTAGTGAGGATTTGACAGGTAGTAGATAAGTAGAAGCACTTTGAGTAAACTGGTAATTGACTAGATAAAATGACTAAGAGCTGTCAGATAACAGAATAATTACTGATGAGGAGAGAGGGCATACTACATAAGACAGGGAGATGGGTTATGGAGGGCGAGTACAGTGGCATAACCATTGACTTTTTAGGTAGCGGATTTGAATCCTTTGGGTTAAGTGTTCTGATTTCCAATGGGAGTTTGTTCCAAGAAATGGAAGGGTAATAGCTGAAGAGGTTTTGACCAATTTTGCTCTTGGGTTTATAGATTTGTAGTAGATCTTGGTCTGAGCTACGGAGAGTCCTAGGAGTGCAGAGGGAGATTAGAGGGGACAAGTTGGGACAGAGAGTCCTAGGAGTGCAGAGGGAGATTAGAGGGGACAAGTTGGGACAGAAAGATGGTTGGTACAAGATAGAGTGAATAAGACAAAGCTGAAAGAGGAGTAACAGGTGGGACAATTCTAGCCAGTGTAAGCGTTTGAAAGAGAGACAGTGATAAGATCTATAGCTTTGATTTGCAGCAAATCTGGCCACTTTGTTATAGGTAGTTTCAAGCTTAGTTAAGACAGAGATTTGGAGGTTAGTAAGGATTTGAGAGCTATACAATAAGCTTGGTAGGAGATGGGTGTGAGCGAGGGAGACTTTACCTTTGTTAGACAGGAACTTTTTATTTCTATACAAGAAGCCAAGTTTTTGATGGGTTTTCATAATGCAAGTGTTGACATGCAAGTCAAATTTCAATTGGTCATCTATCATGACCCCGAGAAGTTTTGTACTGGGTTTGGCTATATTAGGAGCTTTGTTTAGAGAAAGGATAGCAAAAGTGGGTTTAAGGTGGGTGCCGATTTAAAATGTTTACTGTGTGTAGACAGAGAAAGGACCTCCCCCATCCCCTGTGCAAATGTTTTACACAACATGCAAAGCCTATAGTGTAATAATTATCCTAATGGCTGTTGCACCTTGGTGGAGTAGAGAAATTCCCTAACTACTGTGACCCAAAAGTCTCAAGGACCATTAGATGAATGTATCAGTTAGTGGAAACACATGACAAAAGATGATTTTTTACAATTTGCCCCTTGTCCAATGGGATATTTTGACAGAGTTCTTATTTTTGCAAGTTTCTGAATCTCCCTGCTGTCATAATCCATTAATATAGCATGGTATCACACACTGCACTCACTTTCAACAGGCTTCACAGAACCAGCAAAAGAAACCTCAGTTCAGTCAATTAGCTTTTTCCTATCATATATTCTGTGACATTACAGTGCAAAGCCTTAGTGACATTATATGACTCTGCTTTTTATTTTTCTCCTAGGTCATGCCTGAAAACAGTCTGTCAATCCAGCACACCCATCTTGTTATATCTAAATAAAATAAAGGCACAGGTCACCTGCACCTGCTCTCACAGAGCTTGTGTGGTGCTACAACACCCAGAGTACCCAAGCAGAAACAATGTAAGGGGTGGATAATGGAGAACAGACTCCTCAATTGCCCATAGTTTCACAAAATGTAGTTTTTGTCATTCCCTCAGAAAATGTGTTTTTTTTTTCTGGCAAATCATTGAGGGCGACAGTCACTCAATAATGACAGGCATTTGAATTTTAGAATTTGTATCCTTCAGGAAAAAGCACGCTAAAACAAAATCTGCTAGTCTAGTAACTTAAGTTTATAAGACTACCTTTTTATTTCTGTCCCTATTTCTAATTTTCACCCATTACTTTTGTCTTTGACCCTAATCCTTGCTACAATGTTGAGCGGTATGATGCTGAGGAAGGAATCAATTTCCACAACACACTATGAAATGGCTGTATTGTAGGTGAACTACAAGAAAATTCTCGTCTAAACTTTTGTTAGGATGCAACCAGACTGAGGAAGATTGAGGTGAGGAAAACAGCTGCCACCTCTCTTGCAAACTAACTGCCAACCGACTCATTTCTCTCCAGGACTGAATTTCCGATCATTTGCGTTTTTGTTTTGCCTACATTATAATCAATCCCTTCTGCTGTAACATTTTTAGCATCACTCTTCTGTTTAATGTAGGGATCTTTGCTGATGAGATCAAGACAAGTTTTTCATGATAATCAATCTCTCACCGTTAGTGTCCGCTGCAATTATAATTTCATCCAAGGGCATCTCTGTGCATGTACTTGACATCATTTTGTTGCAGAACAGAGTACTTCTTAGTATAGTCACAGTGCCAAAGATATAAATATTTGCAGAACTGAATTCCTCCCACTGAGGAATCTGTAGCTCCACAATACTGCACAGCTAGTGTTTGCTCTTTTTCTATGTCTAACATCAGAGCATTTCACTCTGGCATTCTCATAAAACAATGCTTACAAATGGTTAAAATAAGCAGGTTAGACCCATGTATGTACAATTCTGAAAGGTTGGTGGACCTACTGGTAGAGATATATATTATACAACTCTGGCTGTACACAGTGTGAGCAGTCCAACTGTCAGCTGTTAGCTGTACGTATAACATTCACAGCCCAGCCAGTTCCTGTTGATAATACTTACATCACGAGCAGCCAGGCCACTCAATGACTGTTGTACATACAACATTAGAAGTTCAAATACCTACTGCTACAGCTATATATCAAACAACTCCAGCTACCTATGTTGTATACAATGTGGGCAGTCCCACTGTTGACTAGTTGCTGTGTATATAACATGCACAGCCCTGCAAACTCCTGTTGCTAATACTTATGTAGTACATGGAGAGTTGTGATCACTCTCCAAAATCCAGAAAAAGACAAGACAAATACTTAAGTGCTTCTATAATAAGAGACCAAATCTTAACAAATGTTAACCACTCTCTGCCTCTACTTCAATTGTTACGATGGGGTATTGTGCCAGGCAATTAAATCTGCCAGTACTAGCCAGTAAACAGTGGCACAATAAAAAAATAAAAATGTTTACGCTTGCTGTTTGTGCCCGTAATGTGACCCTGACTTCTAAATTAACAGTCTCTTACACTGTGTTTCTGACAGCACTCGCCAAGTGCTTTATGGCTTTGAAAGCCAGCAAAACACTTTTTTTGTTTTTTACTCTAACTAGTAGTGCATGAAGATAAAGCTCCATGTACTGCAAAGAATTATGAATGGGTCTCCAATCATAACCAGCTTATTATGTGTTCTCGACATAGATGCTTCACTCTCACGGTGAAGCCAGTTATGATTGGCGACCCGATCATTATCCTCTAGATCACGACCACCCAGGTCACTCACTGATAGTTGTACAAATAACATTAGCAGCTCAACTACCTACTGCTAGAGTTACACATAAGGTTAGTCCAACCATCTTCTGTTGATGTCAAGCAATAAATGTGGCCTAGCTAGCTAGTGCTTGTGGTACATGTAACATATGATGTGCCATTTGCTAATGTTAGCAGGACATTAATCAGACACTGCCGACCTACTTTATATGAAGCAGTGGACTTTACTATAACTGGCAGCTACATTACTTTGATAACCACGGGAAGAATATGTATTCAAGACCTTGTTTTATCTTAATGGAGTTACGACATGAACACTGGTCTTTTCCAGTAATGTGACAAGAAACAAATGCACTGTAGTGCAATAAATAATTACCCCTTTAAATGCTGTAATGAAAGTCCAGCTGTAATGTAATCATCAAGAAGGTAATGTGGAACACTATCCCCTTCCCATCTCTCAGATGCACAGTAGCAAATCCAAACTAATACTACTGACAACGTAATTTATTCATGCCCATACTGCTGTGGCATGCATACTTAATGAATATTCATTACTCACCTGGCCACTACTCAGAACACAGTTAATGAATTTTCATAAAGCAAGACATTTAAAAAAAGTTAACAATGAACAAGGCAAAACCAAGAATGTTTGGAGGGAAAGAAAGGAGAGTTGAGAGGTAAGAGGTATGTCCTGAAGTCTTTTCTGTGTTCCACATCAGCACTTTTACTAAAAACCTGTATGTGGCACAGCAACACCACAACCAGTAGCCCTGAAGTTATATTGTTTAGCTCAGATACAGGATGACTGCTTCATAATAATAAACAGTAAAAAATGCCACAGAAAAACAGCCAAATAATGAGAAATGACAGCATAAGACAGAATATTTACATCTTTTAACTCTGGGATACTGTCAATGTTGCAGACATGCCGGCATACATATTCATTGTAGCATATGTTCCACCCATCATGGAGTGTCACTTAAATATTCATTAGGTAACGGTTCATGAACAGTTACGAGCAACTACTCCCCCCCATCCCAAACGTGGAACTGTTACTTCAAGCAGTTGAGACCCAAGATGCTATTTATACCACTAGTGGAACTTTGGCCAGAGCATTGGAGAGCTTTACTAGTCACTGTAGCAAGTGGGAGCCATTTTGGAAGAGCACTTCTTATTTCCATTCCAGGCAGAGAGGTAGTATTGCCACCTATTTTTTTTTTCTGGACTATCACAAAATCAGACTGTATGGTTGTCCACAAAACACTGTACAAATTCTGGTATTCTGTTTTAAAAGGAAAACAGACTATCAGAGTTTGTTAAATCTGCGGATTTACTATGCTTTTTTTAAAAAAAAGGATCTCTAATGGAAAAAAAACAAGGCGTTCCCTCTTGTTCCTCATCTGGTGTGACAACATCAAGTAAAGGGTGGAAAGTGGGTGGGGATATGGGTGGTGTTATGGGAGGTGTTGGGGTGTGGCCTTGGTCATGTTTTCACCACAATGAAAGGTGGCAACCCTATGCAGAGGCAGTCCAGAGAAGCAGGAAGGCAGATGGAGAGAGTGGGACTTGGAGTGATAAATAAAATGGAGAAGAAAGCAAATATCAAGACCAGAGAACGTGTACAGAATTCTGAGGAATTGTTTCAAAGAAATCTGCTTGATGGAGATAAGTCAGCAAATGGTGGATGTATAATTACAACACTCCAGTCTGGAAGGCTGCAGGATGATTTACTTAAAGAAATGGTGATGCAGAGTGAGCCAGAAAATGAAGGAGATGTTTCCTGGAGGGACATTATGGAAAAAATACAAAAAGGAGGTTGCAGAGACAATCGTGAAGAATAGTGGTGAGATGGAAAAGAAAACATGCAAAGAAAGTAAAAGAAGACAGCAGAACATGATAAACAGAAGTATGTGGTAAGAATTCAAAGTAAAGAAGACAAAGGCATAGACAGGTATGAAGTGCAGGACGATTTAATAGTTCCTTTAGGTGTAAAAGCATATGAGGTAAGAGCATTTATTTTTATTTAAAAAAAGAGATTTTGTGACATTATATTTGAGACTTTTTTCAATGGAAAATTTTCTTGGAGAATATGAAAAAAGAAAGACTGGAACCCATGGAATCTTTGCGTGATAAAAGCATTTAACAGGAAACAAAAAAGAAAATTCAGGTACAATTTCGAACAGAGGTAGAGAGACTTTGAAAGGACATTTGAAAATTTTATGTAAAGAAGTACTGGACACTGCAAATGTTTATGGCAAAAGGGGTTTATGAACTGCTGGCTGGATTGTAATACTGTGTTTAAAATGAAAGAGAAAAGATTATACAAATCCCAAGCATGATAAACGTGGAGGGGAACAGGGGTGTCATAAAATATGGAAGACAACCCAAAACATGTTTTTTTTTTTTTGGTGGAAAAGGACATTGACAAAAGAAAGGGTTATATTTGTGGGGAAACAGGACATGATGCAACAAATGTGAATTGAAATATTATAAATACAACAAAATTGGGCATTTATGGGTGGACTGCAAAATGAAAATAAGAGCAAGGAAAAAGAAAGAAGAAAATGAACAAAGAGAAGAAATTTTAGAAGAAAAATTAGTGGAGAAAAAATATTAAAGAGGACACAGAAGAAGTTTGTGAAATAAGTGACGAAGACATAAATTGGGAGGTTGTAAAAGAAAAACTAATTATATTGGTAAAAGGGTAAAAGACTGGAAAAGGGAAGTTTATTTTCTTATTTTGTACTTATCCCTCTAAAAGAAAGGAATGCATCATAAAGAACACATACGTTAATGACTGGGGGTTGATATAATGGTTAAGGTGTTTGATCCTCACCTTTGGGAAGGGAACTTGGTTAGGCTTAGAATAGCCTTTTAAGAAAGCTAGCCTAATAATTAGCTATGCACTTATAAAACTATGAATTAAAATGTTAAGAGTCCTTTCTGTAGCTGTGAATAGTATTAAGAATATAGTAAGAATAATAAGAATTTTGGGGTGGTGCAATACATGTGATGTAATCTAAGTATTTTAGAAGAGAAGATTTTTTAACAAATGAAAGATTACACACAGTGAAACTACAAGGCGGAAAGATAATCTGGAGTTTGGGAAATGAGAGATGTTCTGAAATAGCCATATTCTTTAGAAATATAGCAAAGATTAGTTGTAACTTTAGCAGAAAACACTGTAGATTTAAAATGGAAAGAACAAATATTTAGAATTATAACACTATATATATATATATATATATATATATATATATATATATATATATAAACACTATGTTTTATACTAATTGTAAAGAAAGGGAAAACTTCAGATTTTAGACTACGTAGTGATAAATATGAATATTATAATAATAGGAGACTAATTCTGATTTAACGAGCAAGCGTAAAAGAAAGGAAATGACAAGAAAAATGTTAGAAGCTATACGATGCGTTAAGTTAAAACTCTGGGACAAAAAAATCTTGGACTTACAAAAGGGGTACATATGGAATGGAAATAGATTGTTTTATAGTTACAGAAGGTTTCTGATCATCTTGCAATATGGCTAGAGATAAAGGAAAATAAAAACATGCAAAGGAATAAAAGGAATAAATGAGAAAGCATGGAATGGAAAAGAAAAGAGATTAGTAATACAATTATTTTATTTATATTTATTTATTTATTGACATTTGTTAATCGGGTTTCTCCAACTGGGCTTCTGGCCCATTTCCAGTGGAGACCCCAGGACAAAAGCTCCAGTAGTGCATTTTAAAACAAGTACAATTTTAAACAATATTGATATGACAGCAGTTATAGCAAAACAATTCACATATGTTGGGTTACATGCATAAAGTTAAAGTTGCATTAAAAAGAAGCTAACAATTTTACATTGACATAGTCCAATAGGTCAACAATAAACATTTTTTGTTTGTATAAAATTATGCAAATGCATAGTAGACATATTGGAGAGAGAGGTGTAATGAGGTACTAAGTATGGTCCTTTTGAGGGTACACAAAGGGAAGGAAGACTAGGTAGGGTCATGGCAATGGCAGGTCCTGGAATTGAGAAAAATAAGCTTTTAGTTCATTTTTAAAGTGTGAGGTGTGGGAGATTGAACGTAAGTCAAGGGGAAGTTTGTTCCAAGCATGGGCAAGGGAGTGTCTGTAGAGTAGTTTGCCTACTGACCTTTTTGGGTGGTAGATATCAAGTAATTGTTGGTTAGAAGTACGGAGGGTCTGGGATGGGATGCAGATGGAGACTAAGGAAGATAGAGATGGACATAAGGAGGGTTTATAAAGAATAGAGTGTAGCATATGAAATTGATAAGATAGCAGAAATTGGGGAAGTTCAAGCCATTGAAGACAGTTTAAAGAAATGCAGTGGTGTGAGTTGTATGGGGAGTTAGTAATGAATCTGGCTATTTTATGGTAAGTCTGAGTTTGTTTAGAGTGGAGGCCTGGATATTGGTAAGAACTGGGGTAGCGTATAAGAGGGAGGGAAGAAGGAGTGTCTGGCCCAGGGTAAGTCTAGATTCAGGGGTTAGGAATTTTTTGTTCCGATATAGCAGACCTAGTTTCTGGTTAGTTTTTTTTTTATACATTGGAGTATGTGTAGGTTGAACTTGAGTTCATCGATAATGACCCCTAGGAGTTTTGTGTGGGTGTCAGGTTGGATAGTTGTATTGTTAGAAGATGTAATAAAAAAGGAGGTTTTGTGATGAGAAAGAGAACGGGGAAGGAAAAGTAAGAGTTTGGTCTTTTTGGGATTTAGGATCAATAGGTTGTGAGAGAGCCATTGTTCAGTGGATAGTAGGGCCTGTTGGGCCAGGGAGTGTAGTTCAGGAATGTTATTTGAGATGGATATAAGTGTGGAGTCATCGGCATACTGAATAAGGGAGGATTCTTTTCATGAGGTGTAAAGATCATTGGTGAAGATGTTAAACAAAAGGGGTCCCAAGATGGAGCCTTGGGGAACACCAGTGGAGATGGGAAGGAAAGGTGAGGAGGATGAGAGCCATTTGACAGATTGTTCCCTGCCAGATAGGTAACTATTAAACCAGACAAGTGCGGAGGGGGATAGGTGGAGATTTATGGAAAGATCATATTACTATGGAAACATTTTATAAAAATTGGTCTGAATGATGGATAGTATTTAAGGAAAAATATATGATCTGAGAAAAGTAGAGAAAGAAAAATATAAAAGAACATGCAACGATGCATTGGAAGAATTAGAAGATGTTGTTGTTCTTTCGGCTTTTCCCGGTTAGGGGTCGCCACAGTGGAACTCCGGTCCGCTAATGACTGGCAGTTGATTTTTACGGTGCCGAGGTGCCAGCCTGACGCCCAACCTTCAACGAAGGCACGCCCAGTCACGCACATCTTTCGAACGTCACAACCATGGGGAGGATATGCAGACTCCGCACAGAAGGCACTCCAGCCGAGAATCGAATGGGAGAACCTCTGGCTGTGAGGCGACAACGCTACAGCTGCACCACTGCGACTTAGTGCACTGGAAGAATTAGAAGATAACGATAGAAATATTTTGACAAAGAAAAAGAACTATATGAAAGAAATCAAGAATAAATACAAGAATTGTTACACAAGAAAAAATATTTTTTACAAGGAAAAAGAGAAGTATCGAGTTACTTAAGCAGATTACAAAAGGAAGATGGTAGTGCAATGAGAGAAAAATGTAAAAGAACAAATAGAAATAACTCAGGAAAAGATAATGAAAAGTATAGTACAATATGTACAATAAATGTTTAAAGAAAAAAGACGGTAGTGAATAAAACATTGAAAGTAAAAAAAGTTTACAGTTTACAGAGATATAGAATAAAGAGTTAGAAAAGGAGATTTCTTTAAATGAGTTGGATAAAGCATTAGGACATGTAAATATAGACTCTGCTGCAGGACCAAATGGAATAGGGTACGAAATAAAAATTTAAGGGGACTGGCAAAAAAAATATATATATATTTTTAAAGACTTTGAATGAATGGTTAAATGAAGGTTTTATGTACAAAGAATTATGTTATGCAATAATTAAATTCATATGGAAGAAGGAAAATAGAAGACAATAAAAAAATTGAGATTAATGCTATTGAATTATAAGATCTATATTAAAATTATACAAAGAGATTTGAAACTAAAATGGAAAATATTATGGAACATAGTATATATAGTACAAATGGGAAGGGTTGTCAAGAATTATTAAGAATAGTTAGAGAAGTTGTGGATGATATTATGAATAGAAAAGTGAAAATCATGATAGGACATCTTAATAAGGCATTTGACACAATCGGACATGACATCCTATGGATAATAATGAACAAATATATTGTAAGTGAGAAAGTTAGGAAATTATGTATGTCAACAGATATTAATAAAGTAAAAATACTTGTAAATGGCTAGTTAAGCCAAGAGGTACATATGAAGAGTGGTTTAAGAGATACCCAAGGAGTTGTACACTACTTGCATTAGTGATGAATGTGAGAGGTTGTTTGTTTGTGTCTTTCGGCTTTTCCCGGTTAGGGGTCGCCACAGCAGAACTACAGTCTGCTAATGACTGGCAGTAGATTTTTACATGCTGGCTTGCCGGGCCTAACGCACAACTTTCAACAGTATGTGAAATAAATTACAAAATGAAGGCAGCAGGGGTATATAACACTTGAAGGGTTAAGAATTCCAGGTCTGTTAACATATGCAGATGACATTACAATAACTGCAAAAAACAAAATTTGGATAAAAAAGTAATAATTTGCAGACAAATATCTAGAGGTGAAGGGGATAGCTTTAAATAAAGGCAAAAGTAAAGGTTTAAGTGATGTAGTAAAGCTAGAGGATATATATTTTACAATGAATGAAAATTGTGTAGGGTATAACATTTGTGAATAAAGAAATAAGTAGAATTCAATAGAAAAAGAACAACAGAAGACATAAAACTGACTTTTCTGAGAACAAATAAATTATCGTTCAGAAAAAAAGGCTTATTTGACAGTCAGTTCTGATGGGGAAAAATAGTTTACTTAGCAATTGTATTTATGCTGCCAACTGTATTTGAAAAGGAATTATTGCAGATAATTTTTTCATTTATATAGGGTTCTGGATTAAACCCAATAAAAAAGAGGACTTTTGTATGTAAATAAAGAAGGTGGTTTACGGTTAATTAACCCAGTGGTACATGCTGTTTCATCAAATTTAATGTTAACGTGAATAAATGAAAAAGATGAGAGTAGTAGTAAAACTGCATAAATATGATACATTTTGGTAAATAACAGTAAAAGTGAAACTGTAAAAATGAAGAAATAAAATGTTACCAAGAAAAAATATTTTTTGTGGAAAATAAAAATTGACGATATAGAAAAAGATAGAAAAGTATGGTACACAAATGTAATGATAAAACAAATATGTAAAACAATGGGAAAATCTAACAGATGAAAAAATTAAAGCTATAAAAATAAGAAGCAAGATCTGGTGTTAGTTTCCATGGGCGGTGTGTTCTGGGCACACACTTTCAAGCAGAAACAGACACTGCCTTATAAACCAAAGTAGTGATAAAGTCCAAGTTACACACAAGAAACAGAATATAATGGTAGTTCCTAAAGCCTTTCCAAATAATTCAGATTTTCCATTCCTATGATTTTTCTGTGTAAAGATTTGTAACTTTTCAAGTTCTTTTAGGTGGCATGTTGGAAAGTTATAAATATTGCACTGTATTCAACAGTGGGTCAAATCGGAGAGATATAAAGTGGTACAACACTGGAGTGACCACGCATGCACTTCAGAATTAGAAGGGTTACATACAGGATATGCTTATGTAACCTTACTAAATACACAATAGTCAAAATTTAAACTGTTGTCTACAACTGTACCTAGATCTTTAATAATGGTGTGGGTGTTTGTTTATATGACCAAGTGTTTTGTAACTGTAATGTATGTCCTTTTTGCAAAGTACTGTGACACTGCACTACTGACATTAAAGACAAGGTCATTACTGCTATACCGAGTGTGCATTTTTTGCAAACCATCTTGAAGTACTTCGGCATCTTTTACTGAATACTGCATAATTTGTGATCATCTGCATACTTACTACTTCATCTATGACCCATTTCCCACTTTCACATTTAAAACGGTCTAAAAAGACATTGCCCCAAAACAGAGTCATGTGTGGTATCATTAACCTGTCTCATAACAGACAAGAAAGACTTCATATGCCCTATTGCTTTATCCAGCATTTTTCCCATTAAATTATGTATGAACTGGCATTCAATGCTTTTTAATCCATTAATTAAACTCTTACATGGAATAGCACTGAAAGCCTTACTACAGTCTTGCAGTATGCACTGTAAGCCATTTAATAAATGCTGCTATCTAATGCTACAAGTTTCAAAAGATAAGACCTCCCCTTAATAGAATTGGACTAATTCCACATTTAGCCAAAGTCCCTTGTTGCTCTGAATATGCTCCATTACAGCTCATGTTCAGAGACACTGATTTATGGTTTTCAAAAAATAAAGGATATTCCATTTCATTGAGAAGAAATCCAGATTTTCAACTGTAATTTCAAGTCATTACTAAGCTTATATTACAGTTTCCTAGTAATATATATATATATATACATATATATATATACATATATATATATATATATATATATATATATATATATATATATATATATATATATATATACATACATACATACATACATACACACACCTCAAAATATTTATTTGCATTTGTTTACCGGGATAGACCACTTTCAGTGGAGGCCAGGGAGAAAAACTCCATAAACGTAGTACAAGCATTACATGGTACGTATATAGGATACTATGGGAGAAGCAATATACATATATTATAAAGCAAGCATTGGTTTTGTGCATAGTACAAACTCAAAACAATACCATATGGTGGAGAACTAATAGGTGGAACATTCTGAACAACCTTCAGTAGTTCAATACAACCCAGTTATTATTGGGCTAGATCATGGCTATTAACAATACAAAATAAACAAGATGAATATACATAAAATGCAGTAGATCCACTCGGTGATAGAAGAACTTGGAGTGAAATATATGCAAGATGAAATACAGTACTACCTAAGTAGAAGGTCTGAAGTGCAAGGCCAATTGCCAGAATAGGCAGTAGGGTGTGGTTGAAGGTTAAACCATGGGAGTTGTTTAGAAATTCAGAAACAGTCTGGGGATAAGGGCAGCTAAAGATGCAACTTTAATTTGCAATGAGTAAATGTAGAAGAATAGTCCATCAGAGTAGTTAATACAAGTCTCAGGATATAAGGGCAAGACAGGGAAGGGAGGAGGCAGAGGGAGAGGGTTTCAGGTTATAGGAACTACAGCTTTTGTACAGTTGCATTGCCACAGTGAGGAAAGATGTTTCAGGGATTTCTTAAAGAAAGGGGCACTGCTGATAGACCTTATCGAAGGTGGGAGAAAATTCCAAAGTTTGGCTACTGTGAAGGAGTAGAGCATTTCTCCAGCTGCACGGCTTGGTTTCACTACATTTAGGGTAGCTGGTTAGTGGATTGGAGTGGTCTGTTTAGAAGATATTGTGCAAGTACAGAAGACAAGGAAGGGCAGTTAGATGGTTGGCAAATAAATTTGTGTGCAGTGGATAAATGGATAAGTTTAGTAGGTACAGACATGAGCAGTGGTGAGAAGAATAATTTGCATTTGTTATAAATTTAGTGATTTTATTGTAGCATGAAGATAGTTTGGATATTAGGGAGACCTGTACATTGGTCAGGAGAGGTGCACCATAAAGAGATGATAGTAAGAAGGAAGAGCCTAGAGACAGTTTTGCAGAATGTTTGAGGAACTGTTTGTGTCTACAGAGGGTGCCCAGTTTTAGGTGCATTTATTTTTGATATTGGTCTGGATGTGCAGGTCAAATGTTAGGTTTTCATCTATGATGACACCTAACAGTTTGGTATATGGTACGACCTCTATTATAGTGCTGCTTTCGGCTTGGATGGTGAAATTTTCTTTGATTAGTGGGGTGGAGCTTTTGAGTAGAAATATTGAAAAACCACATCATTGAAGTCCACATCATCAAGAGCCCTTTCTCCACTGTAGTGCGATCTTGGAGTTGGCATATTTAGTTAGGGGGGCAAAGCCCACCACTTTGGTGGGTTTCACCTACTTGTGTGTGTGTATTTTGTCCTGGTGGCCAAGTGGTTTCTTTCCTGGTGAATGTTTCAGGTGGTTTGACGGTTCCCGTTAATGTGGTTTCGACGATGTCGTCTCAATGATGTGGGCGTTAATAATGTGGTCTTTCGATATTTTGAGGTAGACCCATACACATGCAGTGGATATAAAAAGTGTACACACCACTGTTAAAATGCCAGGTTTTTGCGATATAAAAAAATGAGACCACAATAAATAATTTCAAAAACTTTTCCCACCTTTAATGTGACCTATAACTTGTACAATTCAATTGAAAAACAAACAAATCTGTTAAGGGAAAATATAAAAAATAAAAAACGTACAATAAGCTGGTTGCATCCATTTGCACACCCTTAAACTAATACTTTGTTGAAGCACCTTTTGATTTAATTACAACATTCAGTCTTATTGGGTACACACCTGCCATCAATTAAAGAGACTGATTTAACCCCAAATAAAGTTCAGCTGTCCTAGTAGGATTTTCCTGACATTTACTCAGTTGCCTGCTACAAGGAAAAGCCGTGGTTCACAGACAGCTTACAAAACATCAAAGGGAGCTCACTGTTGAAAGGTATCAGTCAGTAGAAGGGTACAAAATAATTTCCACAGTACTGCGTATACCATGAAACACAGTGAAGACGGTCATCAAAAAGTGGAGAAAATATGGGACAACAGTGATGTTGCAAAGAAATGGACGTCCCTCCAAAACTGATGAAAAGATGAGACAAAAACTGGTCAGGGAGGCTGCCAAGAGACCCACAGCAACACTGAAGGAGCTGCATGAATTTCTGGCAAGTACTGGTTGTGTACTACATGTGACAACAATCTCCCATATTCTCCATATGTCTGGCCTATGGGGTAGGGTTGCAAGACGGATGCCTTTTCTTACACAGAAAAACATCCAGGCCCAACTAAAATTTGCAAAACAATACATCAAGTCTCCTAAAATCATTTGGGAAAATGTGTTGATGATCTGATGAGACCAAGGTTGAACTTTTTGGCCACAACTCCGAAAAGGTATGTTTGGCACAAAAACACTTTGCATCACCAAAAGAACACCATCCCCACGGTGAAGCATGGTGGTGGTAGTTTCAGGCTTTGGGGTTGCTTTTCTTCAGCTAGAACTGGGGCTTTAGTCAAGGTGGAGGGAATTATGAACATTTCCAAATACCAGTCACCTGTAGCCCAAAACAAAAAAAAAAAAAAACCCAAAACAAAGCGGCAACATAAGTAAACAAACTATTTACAGACTAGATGAGGATGCTACAAATTAAATATATGTTTGCGTTCTAAGATAAACAGCAACATTTACTTTTAGAATTTTGGTTTAGTGTGCCTCATGTCACTTGGAAGCTTGTTTCAGACATTACCAATGCTACTAAAGAAAACCAGAAAACTCATTATGACTTTTTGATGTCATTAAACTTACTGTAAAGGATCCAAAATTTTGATACGTACACTTCAGACATTTGTGTAGTAGTTAAGGACTATAGGGTATACCAGATAAAAAGTGAAACAAAGGAGCAGGGAGTCCCAATTTATGCTGGAATGACAGCCAGCTCAAATTCATTAGAAATATGCATTTTAAATGAATTCAGAACAGATCTTCAGTCATGCTCACTCGATGAAGTTAAAATAGAATATTTCTATAGAAAACACACAACGGTTACATACTGACAACAAAATCTAGACTAGACAACCAGCAGACTGTTGAAACCCAACACCTTTAAGATGGTTGCTATGACTATACATGGTACAATTCATAATTCCTCTGCTCCAGTTAATATAGTGATGAAAAAATGGAATTTGTTTTGAATGTGCATAACCTGGCAGTAATATTTTAAAAGTGGTTCATTCTCATCAATCATGTGTCTGCTTTGGTTCAGTTCTTTTGTTTTTGTCTGAGGAATATATCATTAAGCAACATATTTTATCAGCAGATATTCATTTGGTGTGGTGCCCTCTTGACTACCGTAATGTCCTGTACTTGGGCTCCAGTACATTGATCTGTATTGTCTGCAGCTGGTGCAGAACTCTGTAGACCAGCTGCTACTGAAATCTCATTATCAGATGCATTGTACCAGCCCCGCAAAGCCTGCAATGGCTCCCAGCACACCAGCCCCGCATAGCTTGCAATGGCTCCCAGCGCATCAGCCCCGCAGACCCTGAAATAGCTCCCAGAGCACCAGCCCCGTAGAGCCTGCAATGGCTTCCAGTGCACCAGCCCCGCAGAGCCTGCAATGGCTCCCAGTGCACCAGCCCCGCACAGCCTGCAATGGCTCCCAGCGCACCAGCCCCGCACAGCCTGCAATGGCTCCCAGCGCACCAGCGCCGCACAGCCTGCAATGGCTCCCATTGCACCAGCCCCACACAGCCTGCAATGGCTCCCAGCGCACCAGCCCCATCTCAACCTGCAATGGTTCCCAGTGCACCAGCCCCACACAGCCTGCAATGGCTCCCAGAGCAACAGCCCCGCAGAGCCTGCAATGGCTCCCAGCATGCACCAGTCCCACAGAGGCTGCAATGGCTTCCAGTTAGGTCATGTATCACTTATAAATTTCTCGCCCTTGTTCTTCTTGCCCTACATGACTTGTGTCCTCTTTACCTTAAGAAAGTTCCTTACCTGCATCAGCTTTCTTGTACTCTACAGTCCTTCACCCTTGGGTTACTGGAGGTTCTATGTATTCACTCAGGACGTTCTGGGGAGTGCTCCTTTGCCTATCAGAAGCCTTACCTTTGGAACCTCCAGTCTGATTGGTTGTGATCTATCTCATGCTTCAGCAGCATTAAGACCATGTTAAAAACCTACCGTTCTGAATTAACCTTTGGAGCTAGCTGAAACTTACTGTTTTGCCTTGCTCTGCTTTGGTCACTCTGAACGCATCTCTGACCTATCTTATAACTATGTGCTTTAACAACATTTTGTGTATTGCCACTGTGTTTTAAATTTTTCAAGTGATGGTTTTACTATGTTTATTTGTGTAAGTGTCTAGATAAGCAAATTTGAATTAGACAAGTAATTTGCAGTGAAGCTGCATGTCACATTCATAAAATATGTCACTGGTGAAATTACATATGCATTTCATGGTGGACTGGTTGCCCACTTACGATCCTATAACAACATAGACTTAGGACTTTACTAGTCCTACTCAAATGTCTTGGATTTTTTTTATCAGTTTGATGTTCCTGTCTGGAAAGGACATGTTTAGAGAGAAACAATAACTTCTTTTCTACTCTCAGAACACACACAGCTCTGCTGTTTCACAATTTCTTGCTTGAGGAGGGTATATGTGGTCCACCACTACCATCATACGCCCGGGCACACGCACACACACACACAGCCTCAGTCTACGACTGCCACAACAGCTGTAATGGCATAAGGTACTGTGCTTTGTGTGAACCCACTTATGCAATACAGCCTCCCAATCTCAACAACCTTACACAATGCAGAATTTCAGTGGAAATCCTCAAATCTCTCCCTCCTTAACACCCCTAGTAATCATGTCTTCTAGGTGGCTTAGGCTGTACACAGTAACTACACAAGGAAAATCTCAAATATAACTTAAATGTGTGAAATTCAGCCAAACAAAGAGCATGGAGATGGTCACTAAGTAAGAGAAGAAGGAACATGAACACTTTCAACATCTAGAGCATTCAGTCTGTTTTCACTCGTGAGTTTACGTTACAGAAATGAAGTTTGATTTTGTTTGCAGGAGTAAAGGCTTCCATAGGTAACATGTTCCAGTCAAAAAACAGGCAGGGTCAAAGGCTTATTAACCTTCTGAACTTAAGTTCTTATAGTGTCTAGAACAAAGAAACTATGGGATAAGTAGGCCTTCCTCAGGGCGAAATTTACAAAAATTTAGGAAGAGAGATGTGAGAGAAGAAAAGAGGATAAGACGATCTTGGCATACATAATAATAATTCTACAAAAAAAGAAAATGGAGACAAGAAGGTCTTCCCAGAAAAGGGAACTACCTCAACACCAAGGCACAGATGGGTTGACCCTCATGCCCCAATCACCACTCCTCCATAAGCTAGGTCTACTTTTATCCTCCTCCCTCAACTATCAAATTCTTGACACTAACCAAAATTACAGAAAAGGTCAGGTGACTCTTTTATGAACGTGATCCACACAAAGATGGGACTTAAACCTTACTGCTTCCAATGCTACAGCTGTCTAACAGTAACACTTGACTTTTTGATCTCACTATAACTGTTTTACAGTTAACTGTAATGCCACCATCTCTGTATGTCACTCATATCTCCTATGTATATTACACTTAAGCAGCAGAGGTTGCTGCACCTATGCCAAATAAGCCCAAAACTAATCCCCAGGACAAGCCACTCTGGTGGTATCCCAAATTAAACAGGTTATACAACAAAAGGAAAAAATCATGGCTAAAATCAGGAAGTGTAACTCGAAGACAAAAACACTCTCATTAAACTAAACAAGCAACTAAGGGGGCTAATTAAGCCCCATAAAGCCAATTTTGCAGTCAGAATAGTGTCACGAGCAAAAGACAACCATAAAACTTTCTTCAGCTATGTCTGAAATCCCAAAGGCAGAGTGCTGAACTGGTGATTAATGGTGTCACATTCACTGAACTGGGTGATGTAGCAAATCTGTTGGCTGATAAATTCAGTTCGGCTTTAAAATACCTTCAAACATAATCCCTCCAACTACAAACAGAGAGCATGTCCTGACTGTGCTTGCTGCAGTCAAGAACACAACCACAGTGGGCCCTCATAACATCCCAGGATGCCTCCTACATGGCCTAAAATATGACCTATTAGGGCCACTGGAGTCACTATTTAACTACAGTCATAAAACAGGCCTTATGCTGTGAGAATGGAGGACTATAACGGTCATCCCCCTTCATAAGGAAGGTACATACCTATTACGCAAACTAGTGTTATAGTAAAAGCCATAGAAAGAATCAACAAAAGACATAGGAGACTTTGACACAGCATCCATCCCAGTTTGGCTTTGACAAAGGAAGGTCATGCCCACTGAACATGGACTTCTTTGAGAAGGTCTCCAAAGCAATGTATGACAGTAAAGCAGTGCATACTGACTGCCTTGATCTGCCTAAGGCATTTGATACAATACCCACAAATGCATACACCCCTTTATAATGTGCTGGATAACCAGCTGGCTCACAGATTCCCCAGAAGTTAGGATTTGTGAGACCACCTCTAAGAAAAGAGACCAGTCACCAGTGGAGTTCCTCAGTACTCTGTGCTGGGTCTGCTCCTCTTTGGCATCTAATTCTCATAAGTCAAGGCCAATGAAAAAGACCCCTGGCTGACCAAGTCCACAGATAATTGCAAACTGGGAGCAGTCATAGAATCCTCCCCAGGACGCAAACATCTAACAAGAGGGTCTAACACAGACAAATGACTGGTGCCAAAGCCACAGCTTAAAACTCTGCCAAGAAATACATTATAGTACCTCTTGGGAAGTCATCCAACCCAGGGATATTATGTCATCGATAAACCCCCCCCCCCCTAAGAGTTGACCCACTAGTCAGAGATCTGGGAACATATGTAGATATTAACCTGGTATTTGACCAATATGCATTCAATGTAGTAAGGCAATCCTACTTTGCTCAACTTCTAAGTAAGGGCATGTCATGAAGATCCAGGGAAGTCATTGCACCACTGCACTCTTTGCCCTCATCAGACCCATAAATGACTATAAAGCCATCTTCAGTACGTACCTTACCAGACACATGCAACAATTGCAATGTCCACAGAAGAAAATAGGGAATAAACACAATGTCCTTTGCACATCACCTCAAAGCCCTATCTCTATACGGAGTCTCCTACAGACTAAGGGGCGATCTATGCCTGACATACAAGGCTTCCTTGGATCCCACTTTGATGGACCTATTCCATAAGTGCAAAACAATCAAGATCAGAATTACTAGATCTAAGGACCTAAACTTTGCTGGCAACAAAAAGAAGACATCTTGGAGAGACAGATATCTAGTCCATAGAATTTACATTCTTTGGAATACACTTCCCCATCCATGTGAAACAAAGCCTCTCCCTAAAACCTATTTAAACGTAACTTGAACCATTGGATCAGAAATTGAAAATTCACCCCTGGTCTGACACTGTGTCTCGATGGACAAAGACAGTCAGTAAATCATGTCATAAAAATCTAAAACATATAACTTGTGGGACACATTTGGGTTGCTTGGCTAGGATTATAAAGGCCCTAGTGATCAATAGCCTAGGATACACCTAGGGACCTATGAACCCCTACATCTTTAGTGACCCATACATTCTCCTTCCTTAGGTCACTGTTGCAGTATTCCAAACTGGATACCAAAGTCAAAACCTTCCACAGAGCCATATATCCAGCGTATGACACAAGCCCATGGGCATAAGGATACTGCTACTCTAGCAATCAGAGGCTCATTCCAAAATGTAATTATTTTGTCATTCCTAACTTGCTGTGAAACTCACCATAACCTTGCGCCCTCACAAACCAAACCTTATATGCCATAGCCCCTATGATCCAATCCAGTTGCATGCACTTGGCCACAAGATGGCACACATCAGTGGCCACAGTCTATTCCGCAAAGTTATTCTTTTTCACAGCTGGCCAAGTGCAAACCATCTTCCATGGCTATGAATCCTCACAGATTACCTAAAAAGCTACCATCTATGCTCCCACAAATTTGAAGGCTTCTATTACTAGCATCCCACAAAAAAGGACAATTTGACCAGGTCTGTTAGGGGGCTCCTAGCTGAAAGACATAAAATAATGTTTAAGGGAAAACTCAATGCCTAACTGCCCAGAGGATCTTGTTAACCCAGTGGCAGCGATATCAGCACGGAATGCTGGAGGTCTTGGTTTCAAGACCCAAATAATAGATAACATTTTCCTTTCATAATTTCATGATTCTAAATGCATGGGAAGAATGTGTGTGTGTGTGTGTGTGTGTGGTTTTAGTTATATAAAAAGGAGTCTTTCTACAGACTCAACCAGTTTCAGACAAAAAATTTTTTTTTCGTCTTTCTAAAATTCTCAAAATGTACACCTCATAGACAATGCTGCAATCTAACCTCGTAAGAGCCTTCTAACAAGAGTTTGTCATGGCTTCCATCTGGGTTGTGGCAATGACACTACTCAATATCCATGAGAAAATAAATCAGTGGCTCTGATGGCTCTATCTTTATAAACCAACAGTCACTTCTAAACAAGGTTAAATACTACATTCTGACCTCCCAAATTAACCATTACTGTAATTCCCAGTTGTTTTTCAACCCTTTGCTGAAATGTCTACAAGTGGACAAATGGATGGTGTTCATGTCCACCACTAAATTTATTGAAAAAGGCACTATACGCGGTCTGTCCTGAGCCCCCATCTCTTTTTACCACTGCAAATTGAGTGGTACTCATTGTGACACTGCAATTGACAAAACAATATGCCAGTGACTCCATGCTACTATATTGTGTTAAATTCCACTCCAAGGCAGTCACTTAGCTTCAGCAACATCTAAAACTGCCCTGAATCAACAAGATTCTTCCTAAACGCCAGTTGTCCAACTTTGCACTCTCTGATGCATTGGAATATACTGCCATGCTATGATCCATCTAGCTCTAGTAATCTCCTTGTCCAAAGAGACACTGTGGGGATTATGTTTTCTTTAATGTGAATGCTAAACCCTGGAACAAGATACTTTCACATAATGAGCAAATCCCTCAAAGTCTCCTCCATGAAAGCACAAAAATCCACTTAATTTCTAACTGGAATTTAACTGTTAACTTGACTCAATGGATACTCCTACTCTATTATCTCCAACTACTTTACTCCACTCACCCCATCTTCATATTGTATTGCTCAGCTAAAACCTGTTTCACCTTCCTACTTTTTTTACTGTTTCACCATACATTTCTATATATTGTATACATCTTTATGTTCCTCAAGTCTCTCTCTATGCATTCTTTCATTTGTTTATTCTCCAGGTACCTGCTTAACCCATTAGTAGACAAAAGGCACAAGAACTAAATATGAAAGGGGTGTCAGCCCTTTACAGGCCACAGATGTGGGCGGCGTGCACATACACAAACACACACAAGCCAGTTTGGAGGAATTCCAATCTATCTAAAGCATGTTCATCAGGTGGAAATAGCAGAATGTTTTAAAAGATTAAAAAAAAAAAAAGAGAGACACAGAAAGCTATGCAAGGAGTGGTACAAGGGCAAAAAGAGTTAAATCGGGTCTTGTTAATTAATAGATTAATTAAGTATCTTACATAAGGAATGGAATGTTTGGTACTTGTTGTCTGAAGACGTTCATTGTATAGTGTTGATAAACGAAAGCGCTTACAATAACGAACTGGGATTTTTTAGTACTCCTTTGCTGTCTTCTTGCTATTTTAAATAACTAGTGTAAAAAGTCTGGAAGACTGAAATGCTTGTTTGGCTTTCTACAATCATTATCTTGTATATACATAAAACACAATCACCAAATGTTTTCATGTTATATACAGCTGATTAAAACATTAAAATATCAACTTCACATTACATGCAACAGCTCTAAAGCTTTGGATTAAATTATAAAACTATTATAAGCATGACACATACAGATAAAAAGGCATGACACACCTGACAAGGGACAATTAATGCCCCAGCCAATCATAATGATCGATCTGACAACCCCAGATGTACCGATCATACAAGAGTCAGCAGGCTTTGTAATGAGGGCAGTCGGTGCCATCCAAAGTCCTTTTAGCATGATATAAAGCTGAGTAACAGACCCTGGCTCTCATGTCTCTGTATCTGGATACTCAGCAAATAGCTGAGCTGACAAACAATTGCTGCTTGTGAGATCAAAACCCAAACACAAAGCTGTGATTGAGCCCAGCTGGGATGCAATCCAATCTCTCTAGAGATGCATTGGAGAGGTGTGTGTGTGTGTGTGTGTGTGTGTGTGTGTGTGTGTGTGTGTGTGTGTGTGTGTGTGTGTGTGTGTGTGTGTGTGTGTGTGTGTGTGTGTGTCTCCCTGTCAGTACATGCACGCATGTATGTTAAAGGACTAATGTAGCAACTCAGAAAGGATTCTAAGCAAATTCCTGTTTTACCACATCCACAAACTTTCTTTTGTAGTCTATTTTACATATCTTCACCTGATCACAAAAAACTAGAAAACAGCCACATAAAAATGTATTTAAAGAAATAACAGCTTTAAGATCCCACGACCTTCACATCTCAGGAACAGACTGGCCTTACCAGAGGTGTATTTTTCTGGAAACAACTGTTGCTGACATTCTGAATTGCTCAGCATGGTTGAACATGGTTTGGAACACTAGTTATGAGTGGTTTTAGGTTCCTATATAAATTCTAGGTTTTCCTCGGAGTCTTCATACTCGGAAAGCAAACAGCTGGCTGGTCACTTGCCAACTGCAGCCGCCTCACCAGCCTTTCTTTCACATTTCTTCCACTAACATTGTCAAGCAGCACTGTGAAACGCCATCAGATTATCACAACTGTGAAAATACTAAAAGTCGGGCAGATAAGCATACAAAACACTTAAAAAAGGTATCGGAAACATGTAACAGACACAGCAAATCAGTCGTATAAATGGTTTTCTGATATATTTACTTCCTCCATGCCAACCAGCCAGTAAGCTACCATCATGGCAACTGACATCCGCTCATTTCCCATTATGGAGTGACAGCACAGCCATCAAGTGACAACAGTTCGGGCAGACATCAAGAAGATTAAGCCCCTCTGCTCCTTGAACAGACTGAAGCAACCCTCCCCCAGCTGCTCTCGAATCAGCTAAGCAAGTGGTCATGTCCCAAACTGAACCGAATTATTCAACATTTGTTTACCGGAAAACTCCAACTTGGAACAAAGACCACATTGGAACATACAGTTAAGGTTTTGCTCAGGTTTCACCACCCTGCACCACAGAGCTGGCTCAGTCGACATTTTTTGGTCACCGCAGCCAAGGTTTAAAAGGCAACTTTTGTTTATAAGCATGCGGCCAGTTTGTAGACAACAGCTCTTCCTACATGAGGCATAATGGCTTGACTTCTTAGACAAGATGACGTAGAATAAGTTACTGTTGATGGTGTAGAAGATAAAAGCCTTGACTACAGCACATCATGGGGAAGGGGAGCAGTATGTTACCCCTCCATGGGGGTTGTTGCTGTACACAAAGATGCAGTAGGGGGCCCTGGGGAAAGACCTATGGTTCGCTAAGCCACTGTTGGATGGTAGCCCTCACTAGTGAGTACAAGGAAGCATGCACTCATAACTGGAGGGCAACGTGAGTCTCTGTTGTGGTGTGTGTGGCCTGTTCCCCCACCAAGGGTGGGATTAGGGGCCTGTATAAATGCTGGGGGGTGGGAGAACCTAGAAAAACAGAACACAAAAAAGTGAAAAAAACAGATGACATAATATTTAGTTTAGGATAAATGCTTTCAGTGCATCAGCCACTTGGGAGAGCTTAGAGTGCTGACTGTGTTCTTTTAGATGCACATCAGGGTCAATTAGTGGGAGAAGTACACGATGTTGACCCCTATGACCCCATGCATGCCTTTCTGTGCCCCATACTATCAGCAGCTCCATATTGAAATCTGAAAGGATAATAGTGAGATTAAGAAATACTCGCCTTGCTATGGAATGCAGAAGTGAGAACTGTAAATAGGGTAATCTGGTACAGCAAACAATGGGCAAGAGCAAGCACGGGAAAAGGTTAAAAACTGCCTATAGTTACAAGGACACAAAGCTTTACATGGGGGGGGGGGGGATGTATAACATAAGGAATAATATGTTCTGTGAAACTTTTGGAAAACAGCAACTTCAGCCTTTCAAAGCTGAACTACACAGATTCCAGAGAGAACATAATCCCTTACATAAGCAAAACATTCATTTTTATACTGTGGAAAGTAATACAGAACTGCAAGCAAAACTCTTGTCAAATAAGGAACTTGTCTCTAAAAATAAAGACAAATAAGACCGACTGTATTCAATATTTTGACAAAACACATTTAGATTGTGGACTCCAATTACCTCACAATAAAGGTATGTAATGCTATGCAATGCAGTTGTGTAAAACTAAGTAACGTTAAGCCAGAAAAATGCAAAAGTACATAACATAATATTAGATGCTGTAATGTGTTCACTGTAGCATCCTGATAAGAACCTCTGCCACTGACAGAGTTCAAGATGCAGCCCAGCTTTCACACCTAGTGCACCCTCCCCACTCTGGTGGGCTGAGGCTAGTGCACCCTCCCCACTCTGGTGGGCTGAGGCTAGTGCACCCCCCCCCCTTGGAGGGCTGAGGCTAGTGCACCCCCCTTTGGAGGGCTGAGGCTAGTGCACCCCCCTCTGCAGGGCTGAGGCTAGTGCACCCCCCCCCCTCTGGTGGGCTGAGGCTAGCTTCCCTTGGATATCAACATGCTCCTCATATAAACAGGGAACCTGCCTGCACTAGCTTTACTCTTTCTGCCCCAACATAGGCATAAGATAAGGATACCCCCTTGCAGGAACCTTCACTACCAATTGCCATTACTGGCCCAAGTTCAGAAAAGAAGAACAGTGCCATCCCTCAGGCAAGTCTGTGGAAGAAAGGAGGCAGGATTCAGGATTCTTGGGGGTGGGGTAGAGCTACTATCCTCTCTGCCTTTAAGTTGTCCATCAGAAGGGACGGAGGGGGAAGAATTATGCCGGTAATGGTGAATATACTCAAACATCTCCTATTACTGTACGTTACCCACATAACCATACACTGTCATGGGAATTACTGTCACAGTCCATGTGATGAGAAGGATTCCCATAACTATTCCCCAGTGAAACTGCAGCTTGCTAGCATGCAGAAGAAAGAGGGCTGGAGTGCCCTTTGAGAACTGCAGAGGCAACTCCAGCCCTGGACCTGCCCACCACATCAATTTTATAGTGAAGAAGGGGACTTGTATCATATCAGCTCCTGCATCTAGTAGGCTCTGGGTACTTATCCCTTAAAGAACGCTGTGCCAGTAGCTGCTTTCTGCCCATGGTAGAATGTGAGACCTCACATTTCCCTACAGAAGATTGCCATGCAAGTTTTAACACAGTGTTTCCCAAACTGTGGTCCGCAGCCTCCTGGGGGTCCATACAATAAACTCAAGGGGTCCGTGAGCTCACTTGCACCCACCTGGCTTTCGGGCATCATCCATGACCCAATACTGTGGAGAAAGAAAAGCTGCGCTGCTCATCCACAATTTATTTAAAAAAAAACAATAAAGAAACTTCCCTGTTTGCAGCTGAGCAGTGGCTAAGCAGCTGCTTTGCCTTAGTTTTTAGTGAAGAATAAACAACTTCCGTGTTTGCGGCTGACGCTGAGCAGCTGCTCACTTGCCCTGCATTTTTAAAGAAGGAAAAGCTTCCATGTTTGCGGCCGACACTGAGCAGCTGCTCACTTGCCCTGAGTTTTTAAAGAAGGAACAACTTCCACGTCTGCTGCTGACACTGAGCAGCTGCACACTTGCCCTGAGTTTTTAAAGAAGGAACAACTTCCATGTCTGCTGCTGACGCTGAGCAGCTGCTCACTTGCCCTGCATTTTTAAAGAATGAACAACTTCCACGTCTGCTGCTGATGCTGAGCAGCTGCTCACTTGCCCTGCGTTTTTAAAGAATGAACAACTTCCACGTCTGCTGCTGACGCTGAGCAGCTGCTCACTTGCCCTGCATTTTTAAAGAATGAACAACTTCCATGTCTGCTGCTGATGCTGAGCAGTTGCTCACTTGCCCTGCATTTTTAAAGAATGAACAACTTCCACGTCTGCTGCTGACGCTGAGCAGCTGCTCACTTGCCCTGTGTTTTCTGCCAGCAGTTAGAACTTGGAGGGAAATTTAAACAAACTGTTCTGTTCCCTCCAAGTAAGACAGGTCCCGTATTTCTGTTGGTCGCTGTATGGGTATGGGTCTGCTCTCTCCCTTTTGCCAGCAAATAGAAATTAATGCAGAGCTGATGACTGATCCAGATGATCTTGTTGATAGAACTTGAAGTTATGAAGGTATTTTTTTTTTTTTTTTATCAAGGCTTTAATAAGAAGCGGTGCCTGAGTGTAGCTGTCAGTTGACCAGATATTCGCAGTGTGTGCCAGATTTTTTTCCTTATTTGGTCTGTTTCTCATAAAATGGGGTTTCTCTGACAAATCATTGAGGACTGATGAAAATAATGGCAGACTTTAAATCTCTATTTCAATTTTCTTTTTTTCCAAATAACAATAATACAATAACTCAAAAACACAAATAAACAATACAAATACATATCTAAAGAAAACAGACAATAATGGCATACTTTTGAGCTTTACACTGCATACATTTCAGAAAATTCGTATCAATTCAAAACTTGCTGTTCTATTAACTTTCTAAGTTTACAAGACCAAATATTAAAATGCGTCCTTAGTTTTGGCTCTCTGTCCCCCATTATGGCAGGTGCATTTTTCAAGAAATTTAGTTTCAAGTGCACTTTCAAAGAATTGTGAACTTCAAGGGAAGAGTTGTTTACTGCTGCTCATGTCAAGTCTGTTTACAATGTGCAACAGATTTGTTTAGCTAGTTACCAAATAGTATCATTATTGTGGTGCAGCCTTTCAAAGCTGTGTTAGTAGCACAACAGGTACCATGCTTGCATTTTAATGCAGCAGGCTGTGGGTTCTACTCTCACAGCATATTGATGGATTGTTGATACGGTTTTGCATTTTTAGGGGGCGGGTACTGAAGTCCTGAATACGTCCTCTTTTGGATGAGATGCTCAGTAACTATGAACCTGTTTTGGGTTTGCCATCCATGCAATATCACCAGCTTACCATTTTTTTAAGTAGGCAATTTATTCTTCAAGGGCAGCAGGCACTGAATTTGTAGATGAAACACTGAAATAAAGTTGTTTGCTAGCAACAACCTTTTCATTAGTTACAGATCTCTTTAAGGTGGAATTATTCAGATGACTTACTTCTGCAGAGATTGTGCATATTGACTGATATTGGTGGATAATAACGACAGAAGTTTGAGTGGCCCTTTATGGTTGAAATGTTCTCAATTGGGCAGTTTTGTCATTATTGGTTCATATGTTTTTTCACTGCTTACTAGAAAAACATGCAGAACTATACATTTAAAACATGTACTACCAAGTGGTGCTGTATGCCGTTTTGGTACGGCGGTAGTGTTGTTACCTCACAGCAAGAGGTTCTCCCGTTCGATTCTTGGCTTGGCTTGGGAGTGCCTTCTGTGTGGAGTCTGCATATCCTCCCCGCGGTTGGGTAGCGTTCGAAAGACATGCGTACGTAAATGGGCGTGCCTTCGTTGAAGGTTGGGTGTTGAGCTGGCACCTTGGCGTTTCGTAAAAAAATCTACTGCCAATCATTAGCGGACCGGAGTTCCGCTGCGGCGACCCCTTACTGGGAAAAAGCCGAAAGACAAACAACAACAACAACTACCAAGTGGTGCTGTATTATACAAGGGATATAATTTAATTATAGTGTATTAAAAATTAATTATACAATCAGGAAGGTGAATCAAAGAAGTTTTGCATGCTCCTAAAAATGTTCGCAAGGGACCTATGCTTTGAAAACAGCCCAAAGGTAAACTTAATCCGCCACTTGCCAGATGCATTTTTTTTGAATGTGGGTTTCAATGCTGTTTCAGTGAGTGTGAGTTTCAAAGGCAAAGAAATTGTAATGTTAAGTCTGTTTTCAATGAGACTATATTGCTTTGTTTAGATTTAGCAAATGTCTGTTTAGCTTTAGCAAATGTCCATCAGTGTTTGTGCTATAAAATTTGAAATACAAGTTTTAAATTAACTCCAAACATCTGTAATCATTGTAAAAGTAAAGCAGAAAACAGTATGCACACAGAATTTTGAACACTGTTTATGGCAACTGGGGAGAATTAGCCAAGTAATGTGACACTGAAATGGCAATGTGGTGGTGGTGGTGGTGGTGGTGGGGGGGGGGGGCTGATTGGAGGGTTTGGGGGTTGATCTAAATGTAATGTATGTGTAGCGCCGCCGATAGGGGTCTGGCAACATTTTTTCCTTTATAAAAGGGGTCCTCCAGCTTGCAAAGTTTTGGAACCACTGTAAAATATAATGCAATTATCTTACCACTTGGAAACTGTCCGCTTTGACATTGGTAGCCCCTCTTTTCCTATTGCAAAGGAAATAGTTGCTCAGACTTTCTAATTTTCTGGGTTTTATCTAGATAACAATTTTAATTGTCTATGCACATCCAAGAAATAACCCCCCCCTCCCTCCCTTATTCTAAGGCTTGATTTAACACTTCCATTAGCTACAGATTAGCTACTTTCTTCAATTTCAGTCTTTGTACCCGAGGGCCTCGCTTTATGGGTCTCACAATTTCACCAGGAAGCTTATATTTAGAAACGGTGGTTTAGTAGGATGATCTCTTCTGCACAGCTACAGGGTCCTGGTTTCAGTTCTAACCAAGGGTTCCAATCTGTATGGGGTTTAGTATGCTGCAGCTCTACCCATATCTACACATTTCTTGGATACTTCTGCTTTCCTCTCTCTTTCCATAAACATGCCGGTTGATTGCATAATGTATATGCGACTGATACAGAATAACCATTCATCTTCACACTTGTGGCCTGGTCATGGCTTAAAGTGGTCTGAGACGAACAAGGTCACTTACAAAGTTAAGAAAGAAATGGAGCTGCAGTCAAAATCCTTTTTAGCTGTGGCTTGGTGGTGTTTCACAATATGAAAGTAACTTTTTTTTAAACTAAGAATTTCTTGGTTCACTACAAGATGGTTTAGATGGACCAGGTTCAATTAATGACCTGAGCATAGAGGAGCTAACTTGGAAGAGATGGGAGCGAGTGGCCGAGTCAGTCTGCCCATCCTGGTGGAAGGAATCATTTTATATCTGGCAATTAGCACAGGGGATTAAGGTTCTGAACTGTTAATAAGCTCTTTTCTGTAATCAAGGGTACAGGGTTCGATTCAGAATCCTTCTACTTCCATTTGTCTGCTGTGTGACTGTGAGCAAGTCACTTGGACAGTGCTCCCAAGGTTTCCCCTAACGACAGAGACTGACCTCATAAATGCAGCAGCACTGAGGAAGGCCTGCTACTACATTTCAGCATGTCAGGACTTCAGAAATCAGGGATCACAAACTCATGACCCTCAGACCTCAAACAGCTCTCAGACCAGCATAGTTATAGATAAGGGAAGTGACTACACTATTTTCGAGCTATGCTGTCTGCACTTTTTTTGTCTTGACTGTGGCCCTTGTCTGAGTTTAATAGTCTTAATACAGCATCACTGCTCATACGAGTTTGAGTCCCTCGAGTTTCTCTGGCAGTTGGTGCAGAGGATTAATGAGCAGTTTGTGTTCCAGTGTTAGATTCCTTCAGCCTCCATTACCAGTGTGATTCTGAGCATGCCACTTAACCAGACAGCTCCCTGGCTGATTCTGAAAAAGTAACATGTAGGTCAGTGTATGACCCTTGTTAACTAACACAAATTAAATGAAATTAAAAAAATTACCTCTGGATTAGGCTCTTACAAAAAGTTTGCTCACTCTTGCTAGGAACTGTGTCCGTCAGGAAACATCCTCACAGCAGCTCAGCATAGCCAGGCACTACAGCAGAACCCAAGCAGCTTACAGGGCATGGCTGTTAACAGCATTAAAACTGCTGCTGACCCTGGCCATCTCAGCAGAGCCAGGCACTACAGCACAACCCAGGCAGCTGACAAGGCATGGCTGTTAACAGCATTAAACCTGGTGCTGACCCTGGCCATCTCAGCATAGCCAGGCACTACAGCACAACCCAGGCAGTTTATAGGTCATGGCTGTTAACAGCATTAAAACTGCTGCTGACCCAGACCATCTCAGCATAGCCAGGCACTACAGCACAACCCAGGCAGCTGACAAGGCATGGCTATTAAAAGCATTAAACCTGGTGCTGACCCTGGCTATCTCAGCATAACCAGCCAGCTGACAAGGCATGGCTGTTAACAGCATTAAAACTGCTGCTGACCCTGGCCATCTCATCTGCAGACCAGCCACGGGGAGGACAAAGAATGGTCCACTTAGTGATACTTTTTGATGGCTGGCTGTGACGCCCGTGCACTGGCCCAGCAATCAAGGAGCTTCAATCCTCACCACTAACACCAGTGAGGGGCGTCCATATAGGGAAAGGATAATAAATACACAAACAGTAAAGTACAATTTCCCTTAAGAGCACACAGAGATCACAGTCAGTCTGGGGCTGGTTTCTCCCTTTCTCTCCAGCCCCCAATAAGACTCCCCACTGGCACAGCTATAGGGTCCAGATCTCAGCCTAATGGGCAAGCTAAAACCTCCAGCACCCTCTCTATCCAACCAGTACTTTGTGTCCCTGCCCAAGTAGTTGACACACACACACTTTGAGATAAGAGTTTACACAGACACTCCTCGGGAAGGCTGGCACAGGTTCTCCAGCTGTGCCCCTTTCACCCAGACTATACGGTAGAAATCACTGCCACCACCCAGCTAATATTTATCAGCTACTTAAAGGCCCTTAAAAGGGTGTCCAATTATTACTGTGCAATATTATCCAAATGGTAAGTATGACTGAACAGTCAAGGCTTATTAGAGTGACTTGGTACAGTATCACTGTATACATGCACTTAAATTAACTCTACATAAAACAGTCAGAGTTGAAAGGTTTAAAAACATTTAATAATAAATAATAAAAACACAAGACAATACTTCTTACTACACAGTGCCAGTCATGAGTTCAGAGATCACATACAAATACTTAATACAGTAGAAAAGTTCTGACATCACAGAAAACAAACTAGTCTAATCTTATTATTTTCTAGCTATATCTAAGAGAAAACCCCGTTCTAAATAACTTACAACTAGAGCAAAGAGGTGCTGGTGATGTTGGATGTCCTCAAGACAAAATGCTCAGAGCTCTCTGATTCTCTCTTTCAATTGATAACACAGAGCTGCTTCACATGACATCATTCTTCACACTTCTCTGGTGTTCCCAGGCTAACAGAAACTACATTTACATTCTTTACACCTGGTCAGAAACCAGAGCAATAAAGGACATTTATACATGCAAATTCTAGCCATTAACTCTGGTCTTAAAACAATAGGCAGGATGCCTCCCCTCTAGACATATCGGCTCCAATTTTTGACATCAAAGACAGTCATAAAATGCTTGACTTAGCTTTCTTACAGCAGAGTGCACTGTTGTTACATTTTTGCAGTTCAATATCCAATACAGTCTTTTCACATTTAAGAGAACAAGCCTGTGGCTTACATTAATATTTACAGATGACAGAATTATCTACAGAATTCTATCTGGCTAGGCTGGCAGCCTTTGTCTATCTTCACACTGGCAACAGATGCACATGTGTGGGTGGGGGGAGAAGGAGCTGGGTAACCAGTGCCAAAAAGGATGATAATGCTGTGGGGTTTTGGGTTTCCTTAAATTATATTAGCAAAGCAGCTTTGGTGCTTGCTAGGCTTTTAAAGGTAATATAAAACACTCTGCAGTGTCTTATCTCTGTGGTTTGTTCAAATTCCAAGGATCAGCTCTCAGCCCTTTCTTATTTGCACTGGTGAGATGGACAGGTTTACAGACGAGATCAGACAGGAATCCCCGTGGACTATAATGTTTGTAGATGGCATTGTGATATGCAGTGAGAGTAGGAAACAGGTTGAGGAGACCCTAGAGAGGTGGAGATATGCTCTAGAGAGGAGAGGAATGAAGGTCAGCTAGACTAAGACAGAATATACATGCGTGAATGAGAGGGAGGATAGAGGAATGGTGAGGATGCAGGGAGTAGAGTTGGTGAAGGTGGATGAGTTTAAATACTTGGGGTCAATAGTTCAGAGTAACAGTGAGTGTGGAAGAGAGGTGAAGAAGAGAGTACAGGCAGGGTGGAGTGGGTGGAGACGAGTGTCAGGAGTGATTTGTGACAGACGAGTACCAGTAAGAGTGAAAGGAAAGGTCTACAAAAGGGTAGAGAGACCAGCTATGTTACATGGGTTGGAGATAGTGGCAGTGACAAAAAGGCAGGAGTCAGAGCTGGATGTGGCAGAGTTAAAGATGTTAAGATTTGCACTGGGTGTGACGAGGGTAGACAGGATTAGGAATAAGTATATTAGAGGGTCAGCCCAGTTTGGACAGTTTGGAGACAAAGCCAGAGAGTCGAGATTGCGTTGGTTTGGACATGTGCTGAGGAGGGATGCTGGGTATATTGGGAAAAGGATGCTAAGGATGGAGCTGCCAGGTAAGAGGAAAAGAGGAAGGCCTAAGATAAGGTTTATGGATGTGGTTAGAGAGGACATGCAGGTGGTTGGTATAACAGAGCAAGATGCAGAGGACAGGAAGAAATGGAAACAAGTGATCCGCTGTGGTGACCCCTAACTGGGAAAAGCCGAAAGAAGAAGAAGAAGATTGTGAAAAGACACTAACACAAATTTAACGCAGTGTATAAAGGAACAACTGTGATTCCCACAGCAACACCTTTAGTAACAAAACAGAAAAACAATGCAAAGCAAAGCATATGGATTTCTCCTCTAAAATCATGATTTAGAATCTAATTCAGCCTCATCATTAAAGTTAATCATACCAACCAGTTCTGCAGAAGGTACTGGTCAGGCAAAGGAACCTACATAACAAGAAGAGGGAAATTGCTGGCCAGTGCACAGCAGGTCTTTGTAATTTGTTTAAAAAACATGTGTATTAGTAACCTAGGTGCCTTACAAATGGGTAACAAACTCCCCTGTATCAAAAGACCATGGGTAAACTGCAATGGCATGCACAAACTATAGAATGGCATGACAGCCAAGGCCCCTGGAACATGCATAAAGAACTACAGTTCAGCAATGGTCCCTGTTTGGCTTCCCCTCAGAATGGCATGACAGTGGGGACACTGCACCATCCCCCCCATTAGGATGGCACGGCAGTGGCGACACTGCACCATCCCCTCCCTCAGGATGACACAGCAGTGGTGACACTGCACCCCCCCAGGATGGCACAGCAGTGGCGACACTGCATCATCCCCCCCTCAGGATGGCACGGCAGTGACGACACTGCACCATCCCCCTTCAGGATGGCAAGGCAGTGGCAACACTGTGCCATCCCCCTCAGGATGACACTGCACCATCCCCCTTCAGGATGGCATGGCAGTGGCGACACTGCACCATCCCCCTTCCAGATGGCACAGAAGAGAAGTCACTGCACCATCCCTCCTCTGGATGGCATGGCAGCAGGGGCACTGCACCACCCCTTTCAGAATGGCACAGCAGTGGGGTCACTGCATCATCCACCCTCAGGATGGGACAGTAGTGGGGAAACTGCTCCATCCCCCCAGGATGGCATGGCAGGCAACAAAGCAGTAGTTTTATTTTTTGTTACAATTAAACAAGGCTTCCGTAGCAAATACAGACCTCCTGTTTGCTCTGATACCTGGCCATGAGGAGATCATGACAATATCCATCATTGTTACCATGCTTGAACAACTGTAGCAATCACAGCCAGCTCTGTTTGTGCACAGTGATAAAGCCCTGACTGCAGTTTAGGAGACTCAGGATCAATTAGGAGCTTCAGGAACTGGCAGAGCTGATAAAGCAGGAAGGCTGTGTCCATCAAGGGGAGAAGCAAGGGAGTGCTGGGCAGCAGAATGCACCATTCCTTTTGAAGAAGTGGGTTAGGTTGCAAAGGATGTGGCCAGAGGGTAGGTATTAGTCTCACCAAGCCATCAAAGAGTGCTAGTCTTCATAACTGGTGTGTAGGAGCTTGCACTCATGGGTGCAATACATCATGAGCTCAGCAAGAACACTAGTCATCTGACCTCCCAGCGGGTGGGGTTATGGCCATCATATATGTTTACATATAGCCAGGATGACAGCGAGAACATAAGTAACCCAAAATACTGCCAGAATGATGTCCCCCAACAGTTTCTTCCCGTGTAATAATGAAGGACACCCCACTACAGAGATATGAATAAGCTCAAGTCTGACTGGGGGGGGGTGGGGGGGGACTTTTTGATGGTGGTCACGGGTGTAAAAACTATGCAGAAAAAGAAAAAAAATATCAGTAAACCATACATTTGGGCTGTGTTCCTTTGGATACTATGAATGCTCTAAGGAAAGTAAATTTTAGGGCTTATACATATATATATATATATATATCTATATATATATATATATATATATATATAGAGAGAGAGAGAGAGAGAGAGAGCACTGTGCCTACTGTAGCATAAAGCACAGGTCTTCCTGTGATGAAACAAACCCAAATAAGACAGCAGGACGAAGCAAACTTTAATAACTTTTTTTATCCATTCTTAAAATACCAAAAGAAGGATCATTCAACAACACACAGTGGTAAAGAAATCAAATACTAAAACTAATGGAGAAAGAGGAGCAAAGGCTTTTTGATGGTGTTTGTTGTAGCAGATTCAGTTCAGACACAACACCTATTAACTCATTCATACTGATGCAGACTGCTGAGTAACCATGTCAGATGTGTGAAACTTTCTGTATAATTCTACTATAACTACTGCACAGTAATGGATCTGAAAGGAATGGATAGGATTTTACAGATGTGGAAGTCCCAATTTCACTGGCTCCTGTAATATTCCAGTTCAATTCTGGCAGCATCCAGCTCACGGTTCTGTCTCTGATCAGGAAGGAAATGCAATAAATGGCTTCAGCCACAGTGAAAACTCAGGGTGGGACTCAGTGAGGCCTTCCCTGAAATGTTCCTAGCTTTCAATGCATCTAACTCGCATCAGAATTTAAATAGGACCCCTGCAGCTTGGGTGAGGTCCAGCATCACGAATCTTGAATAATGACTGGCAAACAGTGTTCCTAAATGTAATCACAATTATCTCACAGCACTTCACTGCTAAAAATCGAGCATTCTTAGAGGGAATGCAAACACAAACTGTGACAGCAGCTGTCACTTGTAACCCAAGGCCAGTGTTTCAGTAGCTAAAATAGACTGCTAGAGAGGAAGACTGTGTTTTGTTAACCTGTTAGTAATACTCTATTACAAAATAGAAATGTCATTCTGTACTTCCCTTACATTTGTTATGCTGCATGTGCAATGTGTTTCTAGTCAAAGTGTTATGTAAGATGGTGTTGGTCTCTACTTCACCTGGTGCATCTGTCACTCCCAAGATCCATGCTTCACAAAAACAATTATCTATATCTGGAGAGCTTACAGTTGCATGCAAGCTCAGTTCCCCTGTTTATTTAATTTAAGAATGTTACTTACATTGGGAACTCAATGTAAACTTGCCCTTTTCAAATTTAATGTACATCAAACTCAGAAAGCTCTTCACTTGTTAATGATATCTATTCCTCGGTTCCCACTCCATCACCAGTGAAATTAAGCAAATATATTTTTTTCCATAAAGCTATACCCTTTACAACAGTAAATCACACCTTTGTCATAGTCACTGCTGAATGTCATGTTCACCAAACACCTCTATGACACTGTACAAAAAGAACCTGGATGAGTAAGTGGAGCACCATAAATTCTTACAGGGCATAGCACCCACAACTCTCCTGGACGTGGGCAGTCATTACTAAATGCAATCCTGGGAACTGACTAATGTATCTATGGTATTACATTGGGATGAAATGGCTAGGCTTGAAATGACCTCCGGGTCGATAGGATCATAGCGGTTTACTAGGCTATGTACAAAAAAGGGATTTCCCAACCCATTCATACTTTACCGATAAATAAATACAAATAAATAACATTTATCTTCATGTAAAGAATAAAAAAAATGCTAAGTATGGGATACAGACACACTGTAAAAAATGTGAAGCACAATTTCAAAAAAGGAATTAATTCTAACGCTACCCCAGTTACGATAAAATTTATACAATTGTTAAGAAAATTTTATGGACAAAATACTTAAGATTTGGGGATTTTTCAGATATCAGTACCCTAATATTACACATGTCTTGTCTAATTTTGCAGCCACTATTTGGAACTATTTTCAGATAATTATTCTGCCAGCTTTATGAATGCACTGAAACTGAATGTTAAAATTAAACACTTTGTGAACTGACAAAAGCACCTGGTTAATTTTTAAATATTTGTTTTCTAAATCATCTCAATGTGGTTAACGTAAATATCATATTTAAAAAAAAAAGGTTTTTGTGTAGAAAATTATGAATAAACAGAAAAAAAATTAAAAAATGTGAATAAAATGTCATGCAGAACAAGCAAACCATATGTCAGCTTTAAAGACCTAATGAAAACACTATCCACTTACAGGGAACCTTGTAAAGTTTAACAAGTGCATAAAGCAGAAATGACAAATTCCACATGAAGGCTCGAGTTAAAGTGAAATGCAGAACGCTCTCAGTAGGAAAAAATGAAAGTACTGAGAACCCCATCAGAAAACAAAAATAGAGCACAGCCTTCTGCCATTTTATTCTGGAATGGATTCGAAAGTGAACACTGAATACCAGAGACTTTGTACAGACAGAAAAAAATGATTTGCGTGCCAATTACATAACTTTCTTTTCAAAAGAAGATCCTGGCTGCAGTCCAATGCAGCAGTGACCTCTTGTGGAGACTAGAGGTTATACAGGTGCATAGCATGCTCAGAAAGGTTCATAGGTTCATACTAGGCGAAATGCCCGCATGCTCAGAAAGATCCAGGCATGGGAAGTGGAGCTGATCTCAAACCAGAACCCCCTAACTGGTACCAAACCCAAAGTGTGCACATACATTTCCTTGCTGGCCTTCATGTCTGAAGACAGAGTATTGAAAAGATTAGCATCTCTCATTCTGCTGATATGTAAAGTCTGGGAATAGCATTTTTTTCATGCATTTAAATTTACATTGTTCGGTGGTCTATCACCTCCAAAAAATCCCTTACTTAGCATGCCTCTTAATTTTGAAGCTGTTTTTTCTTACTATAGTTTCATGACCAAAATTTATATATGCCTTAAAAGAAGCAAAATTCAAAATGGAAGCACCTTTTAAAGCAGGACTTTAAATGTAAATGTCACTCCAAACAGAGAAATGGCTCCTCATATGTAATGTACAGAAGCATATATTTACTGAGATAGCAGTATATATAAGAGATACCCCTCAACAAGAAGTGCATTCTGATGTGGCGAGCGGGAATTCAAAGAGGCATTAGACACACACAAGATTATCCTGGAAATGGAGAGGAGGATACGGTTGTAGCTAGAAACCAATGGCAGTGAAACAGTGGATTAAATATAAAAAGCGGCACTCGTCCATCATAAAACTAAAGCTCATTCTGTACTTCTAAGACTCTTTTTTTTTTTTTTTTTTAGTTTGCGCTTACTTTTTCTTTATGCCTATCAGTTAGAAGATTGCAGAACACCTTGGGTTGTGTTTTCAGTTCACTTGTTTGTCTGTGCCAAATTTCCATTCTTTCATACAGATTATGAGACTCTAAACTGGAGTAATTAACATGTTTGATAGAATGTGCAAAGCACAGCCCCACAACAGGAGAATTGTGACAGTATGATAAGGACGGACATGCCAATCCAGATCTAAGACCTGAAAGATACAGCCTAATTTTGAAAACTTCCCCAGGCTACCTAGTCCCTCCTCTTTCACCCACAAACCTCTGATAACATAGATCCTAATTCAGATCACAAAAGTTTATGCAAGACAGGAGCTTAAACTATAAACTACACTATTCAAAAAAACAGCAAATACAAAACATGGAATCTGCTGGTAAGACCAACCATGTCCAAGGAGGAGGAAGAAAGAAGAAGGGTGATGGAACTGCCAGCCCAGATCTACCTTTATGATAAGTACATAACTTTCACATCTGGAAATGATGTTCCATCCTTATAACCTGCAGGACAGTGTAACAAGCCATCTTCTAGAGTGGATTAAGTCAAGTCTGACCAGTGTAAACTATTTGGATGTCACTATTTTTAAAACAAATGGGGGATTTGGGTCTAATATTTATCACAATTTCATTGGGACTGAACCATATTTCGTTTCTATAATGGTAGTAACCTTAAAATACGTTTGAAGGTCCTGGAATATTCCCAATACAGGTACAACTAAACATGTTTTATGTAATCAATGTGGTTCTATAACTAAAGAAAAAGCAGAAATGAGTTTTGTATTATTTTTGAAGATGGTAACTATAGTTGGTAACTATAGTATCTCAGGAGTGGTCTACTTAGCTTATTGTTTATCCTGTTTAGTCTTTTACATTGTAAAAACTGAAAGTTTTAAGGAAAAGAATATATGAACACTAATATGATATTAACAATGGCAATATCAGTAATGCACTTTAAAAACATTCCTTTGGTGTGAAGTTCTTTTAAGGCTTTTAGAGTGCTTATCTTGAATAAAATTAACAGAGAGCCTAAGGGAGAATAGCAGGAATCTAAAATTGAGTACAAAGAAACCTTTTGGCAAGTTAAATTAGATGCCACTGAACCCCGGGACTCAATAATTCCATTTCTATTTTACCCCTTCTTAAATTGACAGCTAAGGTACAAGTTGGTCTGGTTACATACTTTTCATTTCTATCTTAACAATCACATATATATCATACCTATTTAAATATATATTTTAATTTTATTTGTGGTTGTTTTACTGTGGTGGATATAGTTTTTTGTTATAATTAGCAAAATACTTTGTTAGAAACATTTTAAATAATCTTTGATTTATAACTTAATATCTAGGGAATAACAGTTGACTGTTCTATGAATTGTTTTATGCATATATATATATATATATATATATATATATATATATATGTACAGACATGCACTTTTTGTGTATGTGGAACAAGGAAAATAACTTATTTTAAACATCAATTAGATTTTTAAATGACGGAATTGTTTGCCACATGATCTAGTGATTCTTTGTAAATACGGGTCAGGAATTTAGTTTCTGTTTTGATGAAGTCTCTGCTATTTGTGAGATGAAAGCGTTAAATCTTTATTAGTGATAGTGATATCTGCATTGCTTACTGTACTTATTTCCTTGTTTCACTTGAAAGAAAGTTACTGTTTGTCGTTTTTGCATTTAGTTACTTGTATCACATTGCACTCAAGTTACCTGGCACTTGCTCACTAAAGCAATTATATAAGTCAGCACTAAAAATTAAAAGCACTACACCCTCACTCCCCACTGGCCCTTGTTTTCAATTAAGGATTTCCCAATATTATTCTAGCATGTCCAAAGGTCAGTTGTCAATCTCCTCTCCGGTCCAGCTGGTGAATCTGGGAATCTTGAGGCAATGTTATAACTGCCTCATGTACACAGACAACCCTCTCCTCCTCCCACATAACACAAATACTTGCGAGAGATGCAGCTATTTAGCCAAACTGGAGGCTGAGCTCTCTCAACTCAGGACTGGCAAGACCAGACAGGAGGAGAAGGCAACTACACACACCACAAAACCAGCCTCACATAATGCTACCACTCCACTGAATCAAACACATAAACACACAAAGACATACTCGGAGGCTCTGAGTAAAATTTACCTAAACAGCAGAGGCCTCCAAAGCAGACACCCAAACAACTGCTACCTCAAGACACCCCACAAGCAACACATAAACCACAAAATCAGTGTGCAAAGCAGTCACAGCCCTTAAGGCCAAATACAACACCAAACATACTTGTCATAGGTGACTCCATAGTCAGACACACTGACGTCCCACTCACCAGGCTGAACAAGGAGAGGGTCACAGTAAGCTGCCTATCGGGCGCTAGAATCCGCCACATAACACAAGCACTCGGGTCACTCCACAGCAAGTACAAATATGACACAGTCATTGTCCATGCTGGTGTCAACGACCTGAGACGTACCTCCCTGGACTGCATGAAAAGAGACATAGAGGAGCTCTCTGATTATGTAGCCCAGGCAGGTATGACCCTAACCCTGAGCAGTATCCTTCCTTCACCAAGAATGATGCCACAATATAGAGACAAGATGATCAGCTTTAACAATTGGCTTAATGTCTGGTGTCATTCAAAGGGGATCCAGTGTCTGTCTGCCTGGGATGACATGCTTGACAAGCCACGCTGCTTCGCAAGGGACGGCTTGCACCTGTCACCCTGGGATTCCGGATATTGGCTAAGGCTCTTGCCACCCCATAGTGCCTTTTTAGGCAAGGCTCAAATTCTAAACCTACCACCCTAGAAAACAAAAATGGGAAGAAATTGAGGGTAATGCTGCTCAATGCCAGAAGTCTAAATCTCAAAATGCACGCACTCGAGGCCCTTCTCAGTATGGAGAACATCGATGTCTGTGCTGTAACTGAAACCTGGTTCAAGGCTCCTGAGAGCACCCGGCACTATTAGGTTTTACCTCATATCATGCGTTCCGCCCCAAAACCCGGACCACTCCACAAAAGGAGGGGTGTATCCATATTCATAAAGGATACTCACACCTCCAGGTTGGTGGCAACGCATGAAGCTCGGAAACCATCCAGGTGCAACTAACAATAGGCAAAACTGCTCTACAAATTGTAGCATGCTACAGGCCACCCTCTCAAACTCAGGAACCCCACACAGCCTTCCTGAAGACACTGGAGGGTATAAATGTATCTCCAAACACCATCATATTGGGTGACTTCAACTACCCGAATATAGACTGGGAACATTACTCAAGCCCTAACTTTCTAGCCCAACGGTTCCTGGAGTTCATAAATTCAAATGCCATGGAACAGCTAGTCACTGTTCCCACGAGAGGAGAAAATATACTAGATCTCATTGTCACAAACATGGGGACAAAATGCTCCACACCGGAAGTATATCCCTCATTGGTGAGATCTGATCATAAACTAATCTCACTGGAAATCCACATCCCGCCCCCACCCCACACAAAAAGACCATAGTGAAGAACTTCTCTAAAGCAAACTTCACACTACTCAAGACTGGTGTGGTAACCTTCAAGGCCCCTGAGTCAGAGGAAACCACAACCCAAGCTGCGGAAGCCCTTACAAATGCCTTCTATGAACACCTCCAGGACTGCATGGATCAGGCAATCCCAAATAAAACCAAGACTGTTTCCAGAAAGGGCACGCGTCCAGTCTGGTGGACCCCAGCCATTAACAAACTTTACAATAAGAGGAGAAAGCTATTACATGATAGAACAAAATCCATAAAAGGGAAGTCACCCCTGATCATTATTAGTAAAAAATACGAGCACTCATAAAATCAACTAAGGCCAATTTTGAGAGAAAAATTGCCATGGATTCAAAGGACAATCATAAGGCCTTTTTCAGCTATGTTAGGAACCTGGGTGGAAACTCACAGATATGCTCAGAATTAGTCCAAAATGATACAAAAATCACTGAACCCACAGACATTGCCAACATACTGGCAGACAGGTTCAGTGCAAACTTCAGCCCCCTCTCCCCGTAAAGGAGAGATAACTATCAGAGCCGAGTGTAGCCTCCCGGACATCTCAAATGCGCAGGTGAAAGCTGCTCTCTCTAAAGCTAAAAACACAGCATCAATGGGACCGGATGGTGTCCCCGGCTGTGTGCTACACGAGCTAAATGAGGAATTAAACCCGCACATAAGGCAGCTGTTTAATCTCAGCCTTACCACAGGATACGTGCCCAAGGAGTGGCGTACGGCAACTGTGGTCCCACTCCACAAAGGTGGCGCCTCTACGGACCCTGGTAATTACCGCCCCATAAGCTTAACAAGTCTAGTCTGCAAAGCTATGGAGAGGATCATAATGGAGCTCATAAACAAAGATATAGGGTACTTGCAGACATTGGACCCGACCCAGTTTGGCTTTGTCAAGGGAAGATCATGCCTTTTGAACTTGGTCGACTACTTCGAAATAGTCACCAAGGCCATTGATGAGGGAAAGGCAGTCCATACAGCCTACCTTGACCTTGCAAAGGCTTTCGACACAATACCCCACTCGGGTATTGTAGAAAAACTTACCAGCTTAAATGTAAACCCATATGTCACAAGATGGGTTGCAAACTGGCTTAAGGACAGAACCCACAGGGTTAGAGTTGCTGGCGCTGTGTCAGACTCCAAGCCGGTCACAAGTGGTGTCCCACAGGGCTCGGTCCTTGGCCCCGTATTGTTTGGCATCTACTTCCCAGAAGTACAGGCCAACATGGGAGGACTTTGGCTGACAAAGTCTGCAGATGACTGCAAACTGGGCCATAGTGGAAAGTGCATCGGACACTGATATCCTTCAGAAGGGACTCACGGAAACAGATAGCTGGTGCCAGAGCCATGGCCTGAAGTTAAACGCCAAAAATGTATAGTCATACCCTTCGGGAAAAACAAGGTAACCCCAAGCTACCATATAGGTGGCAATCCACTAAGCACAGAAGAGGTTATCAGGGACCTGGGGACCCAGGTTGACAGTGGCCTTTCTTTTGACACTCACATTGCTAAAGTGGTTAGAAAGACCTTCTACATTGCCCACCTGATCATGAAGGGATTCACATCCAGATCTAGTGAGGTCATTGTTCCCCTGTACTCTTCACTTATCAGACCAATGATCGAGTACAATGCCCCATTCGGGATGTATCTCACCCGACATCTGCAGCAATTGGAGAGACCCCAAAAGTTCCTCACCAAAAGGATAAAGGGACTCCAAAATCTGTCATATGCTGCCAGATTGAAGAAACTCCAGCTCTATTCAGTCGCATACCGTCTGCTCAGAGGTGACATGTGCCTGACATACAAGGCCATGTCCAACCCGGAATTAATGGACATGCTCCACCTCAAAAATCCAAATCCACCAAAACCACTAGAGCAAGCGACTTAAACCTTAGCACGGATATAAATAGGACGTGCTGGAGGGATAGATTTATCACTCAGAGACTCCCTATGCTGTGGAATAAAATCCCGGTCCATGTGAGGCAGAGCACCTCGCTGACTCTGTTCAAGAGAAATCTAGACCTGTGGATGGGAGATCGTAGGTTTACCCCGGGAATCATCTCTGGGTCACTGCTGGACAGAGGCACAACAAACTAATGGGCACAGTATTTTTTCATATAAGGGGTGGCGTAAGCCACAATAATTTGGGCTAGGCTTATAAATGCCTTAGGGCAGATAGCCTAGTATAAACCTATGAACCTATGAACCTATTAAAGTCATTAATCGCTACTCGTCTTCCAGATTTGCTGGCAATTTCCATGAATTTTTGAGCAGGTTTTTTTTTTTTTTTTTTTTTTTTTAAGTGGATTCTCATTAACAAAATGCCCCAGATAATGGTGCGCCAAAGGAAGACCTGGTTCTAGATATCACATCAAGTTTGTGATGTCTTGCAAAAGTAGTCAATGATGCCCATATAACCACTGCACAAAAAAATCCAGTGGTGCATTTTTAAAGTTTGAAAAGCAGCCACAGCCCTTTCAGGGTGTGCCCCATGTGCTGTTTTTTTTTTTTTTTAGTTACGTACTTTATGGAATACATATATGATTTCTTCATTCTAGCAACTGTCATTCAGTCGAACATTACAGAAATTGCTCAATTCTTGCCTTCCCTTAAACCTTGCTCCTCCTCCGGAACATTACTCTGCATGTATGGTTCAGTGTGCCCCCCCATGTTAAGTCAGCAGAGGTGCAGCTAACTATTTTGATGAAAACTCAGTGCTGTATCCCAATCTGACAACACTTTATTTATTTTACATTTGTTGACCGGGCTAGTCCAGCTGGATACATGTCCATTTTCAGTAGAGGCCCGGGGAGAAAAGCTCCACAAAAAAAAAAAAAAAAAAAAAAAAAGAATAGAAAATCCATACATACATTTAAAAAAGTAATAGCAGTTAAAACTTACCAAGAACTAAAAAAGCAGTTGTTACAAAAATTTTTTTTTTTTTTTTAATATATAAAAGATAAATTAGTCTAAGCAAGGAATAGAACTAGCAGTATTATACCATGATCCCCCCAAAACGTGCACGCTGATTGGCCAGCGTGCCCGTTGTAAATAGAGTTATACTAATGGAAAAAGGTCCAGTCGCCCGGACTTTTTTCCATTAGTATAACTCGTTTTTTTAAAACACTGTCTCGCTATGTTAAATGGGTTTAACATAAACCCATTTAACATAGCGAGACAGTGTTTTAAAAAAAAGCAACGGAGAAAGCAAGATCTCCGTTGCTTTTTTTTAGTGTCTCGCTATGTTAAATGAGTTTAACATAGCGAGACTGTTTTAAAATAAGCAACGGAGATGTCCGTTGCTTATTTTAAAACTGTCTCGCTTTGTTAAACTCATTTAACATAGCGAGACACTAAAAAAAAGCAACTGAGGTCTTGCTTTCTCCGTTGCTCATACAACTCTGATGTACCGCGCAGGCGCGCAGTACATCAGAACTGCCGTGGATGCCAGACATCTGCGGAAGGGCAGTAAACAGGCATTATACTATGCCATTATTTAAGAAAAGTAACAGTTTCTTTTCTTAAATAATGTCATGGTATAATAGCAATAACCCACGCCTGGGTGTGGGTAATGCTAAATTTACCCACGGTTGGCTTTGTTTGGTCCCTCGGGCTTCACCCTCGGGACAAAACCACGCCAAACGTGGGTAAATTTAGCATTACCCACACCCAGGCGTGGGTTATTGCTATAATAATCAATGGGTACTGTATTTGAGATACAAACTTGAAGTTGAATAGTATAAAACACCCTCGTAATTCATTTTACACTGTCCAAACAGCTGCTACAGTTTATGCTACACATGGAGTGCTATAGCACTTCATTTCTGACCAAAAGGGCAATTCATTTCTGAAAGATGGTAATGGAATGAAGACCAGTCAGCAGCACCACCTAACACTGTGCACCTGAGGGACTGTGCCTTTTCTCTTACACTTGCTACACCTCTAAGTAAGCATGGCTTTGTTAATTTCTTTCCATAAAATGTATGCATCACAAATTCAAAGATATAACTGGCATGATAATAAAGAACAATTAGCCTTATTTGCAGATATTATTTTGTACTTCACAAATCTAGAAAAGGACATTTCAGTGTCATTTTTCAGGATACAAAATAAAAGAAGATAAACAAAGCATATAATAATAAACAATGTTACCACAGAGGAATTGGTTCAGCAATACCCATACTTCTGAAGGTATGACAAGGTGAAGAGTTTAGGAGTGTGGATTAAAAAGGATTCTATTACAGCAGCCAAGGATATGTGGAAAAAGACTAAAAGATAATACAAAAACTTATAAGTTGGAAGCTCTACTATAGATATGGCTAGTAAGGTAAATGAAGTGAACAAGTTTCTGTTTCCTTTATTGTTATACACGGGCATGGCATAGTTTTTTCAACCAGATATGTTGTGGATGCTAATAAAGAATTTGAAGGAATTTGAGAGGGAAGGAAGGCTAGAATTAACTGGGATAAGGTGTTTTGAACCATAGAACAAGGTAGAGAAGGATCACCAGATTAGAAGGGGCATTTTGGACGGAGACAGTTAAGGCTCATGTACAGAACACTAGCAGGACTACAATCAAAGAAGAAAGAAATGGTGCTGAAATTCACAAAGGAGAGAGTAGAACTTTGGATGCAGGCTGTTAAGCATAACCACCACCACCCAAAATATTCTGTTTATGAAATAACAGAACTAAGCCAACATCTGAACAGAGAAAGGAGATTTTTATCGATTGGAATGACTGCAAGTAGAGGTACAGAAACCAGGAAAGATGATTGTAATTTATTGGAGCAACTTAGCAAAGAAGCCAAGGTATTGGGAACAAACAGCTATGGACAGAAAGGCAATAAAGTGGGAGGAGCCTAAGGAGAAGTCTGGACTGTGGGTTGGAGACTGCCTTGCAGGAATTGATAGGAGTATAGGGAAAAGAGGAACATTAAATGAAATACCATCTCTATCCAAGTTTTTAATTGAGTGTAGAACAGGAGCTGCTGTTCATTTTTTTTACATATAAAATAATACATACTAACTATAAGAATGAAATCAGGAGGAGATGGAAAAGAAATATGCAACAGAACACTGGGAGGACATCTGCAGGTCTCCCAGGTACAAGAATATGCAACAGAACACTGGGAGGACATCTGCAGGTCTCCCAAGTACAAGAATATGCAACAGAACACTGAGAGGACATCTGCAGGTCTCCCAGGTACAAGAATATGCAACAGAACACTGGGAGGACATCTGCAGGTCTCCCAGGTACAAGAATATGCAACAGAACACTGGGAGGACATCTGCAGGTCTCCCAGGTACAAGAATATGCAACAGAACACTGGGAGGACATCTGCAGGTCTCCCAGGTACAAGAATATGCAACAGAACACTGGGAGGACATCTGCAGGTCTCCCAGGTACAAGAATATGCAACAGAACACTGAGAGGACATCTGCAGGTCTCCCAAGTACAAGAATATGCAACAGAACACTGGGAGGACATCTGCAGGTCTCCCAGGTACAAGAATATGCAACAGAACACCGGGAGGACATCTGCAGGTCTCCCAGGTACAAGAATATGCAACAGAACACTGGGAGGACATCTGCAGGTCTCCCAGGTACAAGAATATGCAACAGAACACTGGGAGGACATCTGCAGGTCTCCCAAGTACAAGAATATGCAACAGAACACTGGGAGGACATCTGCAGGTCTCCCAGGTACAACAATATGCAACAGAACACTGGGAGGACATCTGCAGGTCTCCCAAGTACAAGAATATGCAACAGAACACTGGGAGGACATCTGCAAGTCTCCCAGGTACAAGAATATGCAACAGAACACTGGGAGGACATCTGCAGGTCTCCCAAGTACAAGAATATGCAACAGAACACTGGGAGGACATCTGCAGGTCTCCCAGGTACAAGAATATGCAACAGAACACTGGGAGGACATCTGCAGGTCTCCCAAGTACAAGAATATGCAACAGAACACTGGGAGGACATCTGCAGGTCTCCCAAGTACAAGAATATGCAACAGAACACTGGGAGGACATCTGCAGGTCTCCCAAGTACAAGAATATGCAACAGAACACTGGGAGGACATCTGCAGGTCTCCCAAGTACAAGAATATGCAACAGAACACTGGGAGGACATCTGCAGGTCTCCCAAGTACAAGAATATGCAACAGAACACTGGGAGGACATCTGCAGGTCTCCCAAGTACAAGAATATGCAACAGAACACTGGGAGGACATCTGCAGGTCTCCCAGGTACAAGAATATGCAACAGAACACTGGGAGGACATCTGCAGGTCTCCCAGGTACAAGAATATGCAACAGAACACTGGGAGGACATCTGCAGGTCTCCCAGGTACAAGAATATGCAACAGAACACTGGGAGGACATCTGCAGGTTTCCCAGGTATACAACAAAATCTACACGGTTAAGGATTTTTGCAAGAAAGGGTTTGCAGAGGTACTTTTATACCCCAGATTTCAAGGAATACTTCCTCAGGTAGATGGCAAATGCAGGAGGTATGATAGGAAAGAAAGGGGTAATTAGGAACATGTTTTTTGGGAGTGTAACAAGTTGGCATAATTTAAAAATTCCCTGCAGGATACTTTGTCAGAAATGTTTGGACAGCAAAAGTAGATTTGTGTTAAGTCCTACTTACCTGTAGCAGTAGAGGTTTGTAGAAAACACTGCCTTACAGGTATTCCAGTAGTAGTGCCCTGTTACCCTCCTCTGGCACTCAGCTAAAGCTTTCACTCCCTCCCACTGCTCGTCTGTGGGTGTGATGGGCAAATCACCTGACAGTACAGGGACTGCCTTAGACTGACAGAGTGAATTCTGAGACCACTTTCGGCATGAAAAAGGGTTTTGTGCGTAACACAACCCTAACTTTGCTGTAAATAAGGTAAGGTTGTCTCAACATGACAGCCTGCAGCTCAGAGACTCACTTATCAGTTGTCAGAGCAATAAGTAAAACAGTTGTCCATGTTAAGAGCTTGAGATCAGCCTGAGCAACAGGTTCAAAAAATAGTTGGAATCCCACAAAGGAGGAATTTCCTTGCGAGGGGGTCTAATATACAATACTCCTTTCAAGGGCTGATTTACCAAAACAGAAGAAGAAAGAGGGGGATCCAAAGACACAAGCTAAATACATCAAAATGGATGCATACAACAAGCTATCCTGAAGTAGCACAAACAAATATTTCAAGACCAGTGGGATATTAACCTCAAGGGACCCTCTGTTCCCTTTTAGGCACTACTTAGAAAATCTCATCTATTTGCACACATAAGATTTTCTAATAGCAGGTTTTCTGGCCTCCTTTAACACCTGCTGCACATCCTTATGAAAAAAGTGCCTACTATGTTCTTCATCTGTAAATATGTTGTAAGTAATTGCTATGTTAAATTGTTAATCGCTATATAATCCAATGTAACTACTGTCTGTTTTAACTGTGGAGCTTTTCTCCCTGGGCCTCCGCTGAAAATGGACCTACATTCAGTCGGACACTCCCGGTCAACAAATATAAATAAATAAATAAATAAATAAAGTGCCTAAATACAGTCCAGACTGAATCACCTCAGTTGTCAGTTGCTCTAAACTGCAGTGCACCAGTTGCCCCTAAGACTATGTGAGCAAATCCAGAGTGTGGGGAAGTATCTGGTAATTGCCCCTTGCCAATATCATTTAGAAGGGAGAACCAAGATTGCCTGGACCAATAGGGTTCACCACAATAATCTTTGACATTTCTTTCTGCATCTTCAGAAGTACTTTTTGAATCAGTGGAAAGGATGAAAATGCATGCAGGAATATTCCCATCCAAGGGAATGAGGGTCCGTATGTCCACCAAGCATGGCAGCAAGGATGTCTAGGTCAGAATTTCTCCAGCTGTCTATTTTGAAAGAAGATGGACAGATCTATCTGAGGTGCTCTCCACATCTGGGCTAGATTGTGGACCACCACTGCCTTGAGCTGCTAGTTGTGGGGATCATCCAGGATCTACAAAGTCTGCCTGTAACAATATAAAGCCAGCTCCCAGGCCAATCACTGCCAACCAGCGCAGAGGGTAAGACCTTGTGGTACCTCAACAAACAAGAGGATACATCACTGTGGTGTTGTCCGTAACCACAAGACGAGGACCCAAAGACCAAGGCATGAACCACCACCAACATTGCTTTGATATTACAACAAAAAGAAAAACATTGCCTTGACATTGATGTGCTCATGTTCATCCTTGGGCCTCCAAGTGGCCTGCACTTGCACTCCTATTGACACAGCTCCCCAAGTGAATTCAGACAGAAGAAGGGAAGACCTGGACTCATTAGTGCTTTCCACCACTATAACTCTTGTCTGATGAAGTCCAACACTGGCAACTGAGTTTCTAGGGAATGTAAGTGCCGAGTCCAACAATTTCATACATATCACTGAATTTTTCTCATGTGGAGGTGAACCAGTGGCATTATGAGAACAATGGATGCCATCAGTCCTAAAATTTTTAGGAATTCTCTTGCAGAGGCTACGTTCCTCCTGGAGAATTCCTGAAACATTGTCTGGTAGGACATGACCTTGTCTTTGGGAGGAAAGGGCATTCTTTTGTAGTGCTGATTAAGTGCCCCAGGAAGACGAGTCTGTACATAGGTGTCAAGTGTGACTTCCGAAGGTTCAACTTGAACCCTAGGACAGTAAGGCTGATGCCTTCTCTAATGCTCCAAACACCTGGACACAGACTCTGCACAGATCAGCAAGTCATCTGGGTAAGGAAAACTGTGAAATGTCAAGAGTCCAGCCACTACGTGAGCAAGGCATTTGGTAAATACTCTAGGTGCAGTGGACAGCCCAAAGGGCAATGCAAAGAACTGATAGTATGAACCAGACACAGCAAATCTTCAACATTTCCTGAAGGGATGAACAATGGGGGCAGGGCGACATGCATCCTTCAAGTCCAGGGTCACCATGAAGCAGTGGTCTGGCATAATAGCACTGTCTGTAGGGTGCGCATTTTGAAATTGGGGACCTTGATAAAAGTATTCAGAAAGGATAGGTCCAACACTGGTGTACTTGACAGGTCTTTTTTGAGGACTAGAAAAATTCTGGAGTAGAAACCTTTCATTCTCTCTCTGAAGGAGGAACCAGCTCTATGACCCCCCCCCGAGTCCAGCATGTGCAAGAGTATAGCAGGGAAAAATTAAGTCTGGGCTGGAAGGTGAGTGAAGAACACCCCCTGAATGGAGGCAAATGTTCCTTCCGCTGCTACATGTAACATCTGTACACGATGTTAAGCACCCGTTTGTCAGAAACTACTGATGGCCTGGCCAACTTGTTGAGAGAGAACTTTTGTGATGGGGCCCCCAGTAAGGGAACTTAGGAATAACAGGTGCTAAGCCTCAGTACAGTCATAGGTTGGAAGAGCGTTATCCATTTTGGGAAGGGAAGCCCTCTTGTTAGGTTTCCTTTTGGTACCTTGATTTTTTTCAGTTGGGGCTTCTGTTTCCTGTCCTGCTTATTTCAGGGAATCATGGGAATATGGAATATTTTAGACACCCCTTGCATCAGTTTACCTCTGTCATTCCAGTATTTTAGGATCCAATAAGCTGCTGTACCAAACACACAATCAGAATTTTGATCTCAATTTTTAACTCAGAAGAAAAGTTTTTGTTGTGAACAAAAGTATACCTTCTTACCACCACTGACATTGCTGCTTTTCTATAAACTGTATCGGCCCACTCCATGGCACTTTTTAAGGCATGTTTAGAAACTTGAGAAATAATGGAAACAATCTCTTTCACATAGTCTTTATCCTCAGCAGGTAACTATCCAGTGAACTTGTGTAAACTAAACACAAACTTCCACATAAAACAATGGCAGTTAAGCATGTTAGAACCTACTGTGCTGTACTGAGCCTGAGATTCTAGCCACTTTCCTAATTTATCTTGAAGGACTGGGTTTGAAGAAGACATGGTCTTCTTTACTGGTAAAGGTTACTGGGGACACAAAAGCAAGGTCTGCCAGGCATGGTCAAGCACACCATGAACTTCTTAAATGAATCTACCTAAAAAAAGTATTTATCAGAAAAATGCAACCTTTCTTAAAAACATCCTCCAACGCTTGGATCAATGGAGGAAAGGTCGCTACATCTGGGGCTTAATTCTCAAAGATGATATACGCTGCTGATTTCAATGGCAGCTGATGATTGCTCCCAAATGAATAAATCCCTAAAGCTAGTCATCATTTGGGAAAAAGAAAGCATCTATTTGGTTTTCTGAACCGATTTGTCCTCAGAGGAAAATGACTGGTCACACTTTGACCCTTCTGAAACCTCAGATTCTGGATCCCCTTCAAAATAATGATCCTTGGGTGATTGAATAGCGGTGGACGCACCAGTTTTACTCCTAACTGAATAATGGATCAAGCCACGGCCACCAGCTCAGGTGAAAACACAGTCAAAGACTGTTGCCCTGCAATGTGGTTGCTCTTCTGTCTCTATTTGCATACACTATAGTAGGAGAATCACGTCTGACCCTCATGTCATACACAGCTGTGGTACTTGAACCACATCAAGAGACCTGGAAGCAAAAAACAGGCTGGTGGTCCAATATTCTGCTCAAGGCTACTTTGAATTCACAAGCCGTAGGCTTAAACATATTTTTTGATTTACTTCTAGGTTTTGTAGGTGTACAAGGTGTAGATGGTGGTAAGGGAGGTGGCACTGAATCAGTGTCCATCAAGTCAGGGGGACAAAAGCAAGCCAGAACAATAGCAATAATGGCTGCATGGCCAGCCCAGTAAACAATGACCAAATCCCATTATTCTCCCTCTAAATAGCAATCTGAAGTCTATTTCTGTAGGGATACTATTCTGAACACTGCAATGAATAAAATGACAAACCGTCATAGCAGCAGAACTCACTACTCTACAGCACGGACAGAAAAAGCAGAGGGAGGAAACGAAACCTACAAGGGTTTCTTATCTGAACTCGGCAGCTGAAGAGATCCAAAGTAAGGAGCAAATCCTTCTCTTACTACAGCACTAGAAGAAAACTTCTCCGTCTGTGCATCTGAAAGGCAGTCCCTGTACTGCCAGTTGTTTGGTCCATCACACAAACAGACATTTGGGAGGGACTCTAAGCTTTGGGCAGGCTGCCAGAGGAAGGGTAGCAGGACACTATTACCCATATGTCTGCAAGGCAGTGTGTTTGTTGAACATTTTCTGTAACAAAGGAAAGGATTCTTTTGAGCTGGAATACAGAAACTGAAGTGCCAAGACATATTATTTCTCAAAGTTTAATGTTATTGGCTAAAATAAAATCCTAGACAACAGAAATCACAATCCAAACCAATCATAACTGGATTATTGAATGTTAAAAAGGAGAAAAGGAGATACAATCATTGAAAACAGGATCTTCAGCAATTTATGTAATGTTAGGGGAATGATAGTCATTAGCAAACACATCTATAGTCAATGAAAATGAAAAATATGTCATTTTTTTCTACTAATGTATGTGCACCCACGTCATGACAAAATATATGCAAGTTTAATAAAAGTGTTAAACGTATATTTTGCATGCTCTTCTGGAAATTCAGAAGGTATTAAAGTTTGAGATGCTAGTCTACCTTCTCAACTTAGGTGTGTGTTGGGAAGGATACTGCTGAATCTCCCTCCGTCTCCCCTTGAGGTTCAGTCCTAATCCAGGATCATTGACAAGTGACCAGCCTTGCTAGTGAGGGAATAAAACCAAGGGAAACTGGATGTGATGATCCAATGTGACCTCAGAATTATACTGCAACAAAAAAAAAAAAAAAAATTCAGGAAAATGCAAAGAATCCCAGGTCTGCTGCAATGGTAGAGGAAGTCAGCCATGTCTCTCCTGCTCAGGAACTCAAAGCTCAGACAAAAGCTACCAAAAGAAACATTCTTTAGTAAACAAAAGAGCTTGTTCACAAGCGAAAACAAGTATGAAAGAAACCACATCACAGAGAGTTACTGTCACAAAATAACCTAAAATAGCCCTGAACTCAGGGAACTTGTACGTAGCACACCCTCCTTTGAAAGAAAATGTATACATATTGTACTGCTATATATTATACATATATAGATATACAGTACAAGCTGGAGTTGTATAGGTTTCATTGCTTACGGTAAGGGATCTTGTCTGCATAGTGAGAAAACACAGCAAAATACATGATTACCTCTCTTAAGGGATTAGGAGAGCCAGAAGACAGGTTAAGATGGTACGATTATGTTTTAAGATTTCAGGACATTCCAGCTACAGCTGTTTATCTTCATGAGACAGGTAAGGTGACCCGAGAGCTGCCAGTCCTGCTCCAGTAAAATGCAATGAACACACAGCAGCAGTCACATGTGCTGAATGAGGAGGACAGATGGCAGAAGCTGCTGTTCCCCAGTACACAGAAAGTAATAGCTTCCTAGACTGCAAGTAGAGCCTTTCAATATTACTCTGCTCCATTCTACCAAAATGTGAACCAAAACTGCCTACTTTGAAACAGTAGAAAAGTAAATAACACGTACAAACATTTCCTTTCAAGCAAGGGACAAAACACTTGCTATCAAAGCAACAGTTTTATGGTGTGTTAATGGAAGTCAGGGGTGGAGGAGACTTTACAAAATGTGTTTGTTTTTTTTTTCTAGGTGGTGTGCCATCTCGCAGAAGAAAAGATAACAGAATTGTTTTCAAAAGGTTCTCACTAAGAAATTGTACAACTGACCTGCTGTGAAAGTTTACCGGAACATGTAATGTGCCATCAGATACATGTCCATAATGTAGTGTATGCAATCACTGTTGCTTCTCATATACCCTTCCCTATGGACTAGGAGGGATAACCCTTTGCTTACTTGCTCTACCAATGCTAGACATTGTTGTATCAAAGAAGGGCCTCCTATGTGAAGGAAAAAGAAATTAGCACAGAAACTTGGTACAGGTGTGGTTGGACCTCTGGCCCTGGCTACTGGATGTGGTACACACACTTGGTGCTGCAGCACTGTAACCAAACATCAATCTAACTGATGTGACCAAAACAGATAATGCACTGCAGTGCCAACTCATGGCCTGTACATTTGGGGGGGGGGGGGGGGGGCAGTACAGTTGTAACAGTGTAATTCAGTGTTCTGGTATAACCTATTCCATTTACATGGAGATGCCAGTGCAATATAGTTGTGGTGTGTACAACTTCTAAATTCCTGACAGACTCCTGGTTCATGCCTCAGATTTCTGCTCTGCCATTTGTAAAACGTTTTATTTTAATTCACTAAGGATGACAGTCAGTAAAGCTAGTCATTAGACATTGTTCAAAACATGCATGCTGCTGCAAAACCAGTTCTATTAACTTTTAAAGTGAACCAAAATAATATTTACAAATTGTCCCCAACTTTGAGCCTTTGTCCTTCATTCTTTTTGGCTTTGTTCAGAATTTTTAAACAAAGAAGTTGAGTGGTATGGGAGAACAAAAGACCATCAAGAAACTTTGCTCAGTCACCTTAAATTTTGGAAAGACAGCAGTCCTACAGCTTGCTACTACTACAGTGTGTCCAGACACAGACTCTCCCTACTTCCCAAAGAGATGTGTGGGGCTAAGACCTAGCATTCCTCTCCTCCCCATACCAATTGCAATAGGTACAATTGCTGCTAAGTGAACTCTAGTCAGCTAGGTAATATTCAAGGCTTTATCCCTCTCCCACCTACACCAATGAAACTGGAAACCTTATCTTTGATAACTCAACAGTACAGAGAGAATTCAAAAGTCTGATGAACTCTATTTTTCCTTGCCTTATTGAAAATCTGACATCCAATGTCTTAATATTTATTATGTCTAACTGAATATTTATTAGACAAAGCATTTTCTCTCCCAAACAATTCTCAGCCATGGTAAGGGGATCATGAATTCTCCTTGGTTGTCTGCCTAGTTATAAAAAAATAAGTTTATGCAGTTTAATACGACTAAAAACTTGAAAATGTCATGTACATTGAACTTCTTGGTTAAAAATCTAAACATAGTCTTAACTGTACTCTCTTGAAACTCTGCAACAAGTTAAGACACGTTGAGCTGTGAGACAGAAACTAGACAGCCCACTTTGAAAACAACAGGTTTCAAAATCTGCAAGTTGTAACAAGCTACAAGTTTTTAATTTGGTTTCATTACAGCAAAATCCAATAATGCAGTTTTGACCTTCGGTAGTGAAGCTTCACCATCAAAGAAGCAAATGACTTACAGTAACTAATAAACAGTCATTCAGTTTACATTAACCCAAGTACTTTACTACTCGAATCCTGCCACATTTATTTATTTTGGGGTAGAAATCTTTTGCAGTTAAGTCTAAGGGAAAGCATAATTCCAAGACAGCACACCTCTGAGCCAGCAGAAAAGAATATGCAAGACTAATGAGTTTTCTGCAAAGCAGCAAGCACATCAAGGAGGAATGATCCAGAAAGACCATGTAAAGGTTAGAAGTATTCCTGTTTACAAATACAGTTCTAAAATAACACACACACACACACACACACACACACACACACACACACTCCATGAATGTGGACATACAATGAGGAGATGGTGATAGAATGCAGTGAATGTTTTAATTAAGGAATTAGGATAACTGTGGGGATTTTTTGAAATCAGCTGTACCAAGTTACATGGAGGACTACAGATGTCAGATGAATAGATTTTTTTTTTAAGTGCCAGAAGTGAAACTAGACAGGACACAGATTTTTCATATTACATTTCTTACACCAGGACCTCCACCATCTCCTCTAATGTCAAAATCAACAAAGGTTATGAAGAAAGGATTTCACAACACTGCCCTGGGGTTGGTTATATCTTAGCAGGTTTCTGAGGCAATTCTCTATGCTGATGGTACACTTTGGAAAAGCACACCAAGAGAATAACTTAATGAGAGTCTAAAAGACGAATTATTCCATGCAACTTAACTGAAGGTGGAAGGGCAATGAATGAATGATATTCACTTTAGGCAAAGATTCCCAAAAGTTTCCTAGCCTAGAGAGATCTCTTATTTCCTAGCAGGAATATACGTCTGCTTGTACTAGGAGCACATGCTTAGGAAAACATCTCATCTAATTTTGTGACAGAATTTGTAGAGTTAACTGCCTCAAATGAGGCCCCATTCCTGGCAAGGTAGTCTACCAGCTGCTTTTTTAGTAGATGGCAACAGGACATCCTGAATTTTCTGGATTTGGGAGAGCTCTCTTACTCCACTACTTTCCAAGCAAATCCTTTTTCTCTGACAAGCTTTGTGGGGTTAACTTTCTCAACCAAACATTATCTGAAGCAGTGTCACACCTTGGGTTACCACTCATGAGCTCAGCATACAGCATAGTTAGAAAAGTGTATGCCATCAAAGTAACCTGACACAACAATAGCTACCCTTGCAAGGGTATTACATACTGCTTTTAAAAATCTTTAATTCCCACAAGTTTCCTTTTTCACTCATCAAAACAATCATATGCACCAGCTCTGGTGGTGCTGAGGGATAAAGACCCGACTACAACCCTGGCAACCAGAAGCCGATTAGCAGCTTGGGCACTAGATGAAGGTAAGATGGGTGTGCACAAACTGGTTGGGGTGGAGTAGGCCACATACAGTAATAGTCCTTAAAAGGAAGGGACAGGGTATGTTACCTGTTGAGCAAGCATGTGGTGCATAATGCTGCTGCTGATCATTACCTTTCATTAAGCAACTGCACTGGAGTAACTGCCCTTTCATAAGACTAAAGACATCATGGCTTCCCTTTCCCCGCAGTAATGAAGGTCTCACACACACACATGGGGGGGGGGGGGGTGTAGGCAATCTTAGAAAAAAAAAAAACGCTACAGTCAATGTTGCTGGCGAGATCACAAGCAACCCTCCTGGCTACCTGAATGATGGATCTTCTGGATGGCTGAAACTTAGTAGATCTAGGGATGATCCACACCACTGCAGTACGACTGGGCTATAGTCTCACTGTGGGAAGCTCAAAGGTCAATAGGTGGGGGGGGGGGGAATGGGAGGATATCTGAAAAAAATAAAAGATGGTCTTCTAAAGTACTACCATGTTGTAATTTGACATGCAAACCACCACCAAAGACTACTTACTAGTTTCAGGGATTCATCATTCCCCAAGGGTTGAAATTTTAAATTTCTTTTTGCAAAATGGATTTTGAGAACATGTTTGTATCATGAACAACCTGTATAATGGCATGTTCTACAGTGGATACCAAAAAAGAAGTGTCATATGACAGCTTATCTACATTGTATGGCCACCAAGAGGAGGATCCTATTTTCAAAATGAACACGCCCATATCATTGGTGGAAGGGGCTGTCCTGCTGCACCATCCTTAGTGTTTCTTTGACGACAGACTCAAAATTATTTTTTATGTACTTCTCTTGCTGTACCAACATCATTTCATAAGTGAAGCAAAGTCCAACCACACATAGCCGACATGGTCATACTCCCCATGACTAGCGAAAATGGAAACTTAATTAGGAAATAACAGATGTGGCAAAGCTTGGCAAAACTACCCTATAACAAAGTCTTTAACATGGCATGTAAGCATTACAATAGTACTACTGTCCAATATAGCCAGAAGGATAAAGCATAGTCAACCTGTGGGATTCTTCCTCACGACTTAAAAATGGTATATTTCATCCCTTGGTTATACCAGCAGAGTGATGTGTCCGCAAGATCTTAACACAACTTCGAGTTTTCACAGTCATCTTGCCTCAGGAAGGAGATGGCCTAATATCATGAAAATATTTCATACGTCTCAAAAATGCAGGCTTAATGCCCATAGAATGAAATAAGTCTGGCAGCAAAGAGGATTAAGACTATGAGTTGTTAGTAACCTCAGCCTCCATTTACCTACCGTGCAACTCTGAGAAAAAGTCACTTAACCAGACAGTGTGATTGTAAGCAGAGTCTAAAAAAAAAGGTTCACAACGATCACTGTTGTACTCTAGTTAAAAAAAAAACAGAAATAAATAAATGAATGAAGTGAAATTTCTACTGTTTTTGGAAAATCATGATGAAAAGGAGACAAAAATTCTGACATATTTGTAAGTAAATCGAAACTTCCTTGCATAAAGAATATCATTAGAAAGTTCATACCAAGAGGATTTATAACCTACAGTTATCTGCAAGCTTGTAAACTAAACCTGATGTTTGAAACTTTCAGCATTACAGATTTGATTAATTTCAAGGATTCAGGTATAACACTACTTTTAACATAAAATGGTAATACGGCCCACAGAAACTGAAGTGCATGAAGAAATAGTTTTATTTTTTTCAAATTTTATTACTTCCTATAAGCATAACTCACTGTATGCAACAATACTTGATGTCAAATTCAATGCAGTAAACACATCCCGCTTAAGAAATAAAAAGTGAATTTAATAATCTCTAAGGAATACTTCAGTGGGAGTATTGTAGAATGAACTCCATCAAGCGCCATTAACTTGAAGATCTTTATAGACTTCCTTCCAAACCCTTTCATATGTGAATCGCCTTAGCTCAACTCCCTGATATTCAGAATACTCAACTGTCTGGATTTAATAAACCTCCTTCTCTTTCACCATGAAAAATGAGCAAAAGTATTAATTTTATAGTTCTGATTCTTTACCATCCCATTCTGTCTCCATTCCCATGCTTAAAACTGCAATATATTTTCATTTGTCTATTTTTTTTACTCTCTAATGTCCCTTAAACGTATCTCCCTTTTTGCCTGAACTGTTTAGTCTTTCACAGAGTTTGTATCTTTGCATTCCTAATTGCATTTATTGCCCTTTACTGCAGCATTGGTCTTTCTTTTGTATTTCTTTAAAATTTCTAATTACAGGTTGCCCCTAGCTTCTGAATCCACCTTGCTTGAAAAATGCGTGTTTTTTCTTTAATTTTGACTGAGACAATTTTACCTAATGGCCTGCTGCTTCTTATGATGGCAGTTCTGAATTACCCCAATACTTTCTCCAACAATATTTCTCTTTTGCTGATGCACCGACTACTTTTGTCAAAGTCAGTCCTCTTGAAAGACAAAAACTTCTGATCGACCCAACTTTACAATCAAGCTGATGCCAAATGATACATTGATGACCATTTGTTTTTCCAGACCCGAGCTCATCTCACTCTCACCACTTGACAAATTCAGGTTGGAGCTTACTTCCAAGCAGGTTCTGGTACTGTAGGTAACAATAAAGGCTGTCCTCCACCTGTACGTGTATAAGAAGACGAACTGACCAAAGGATATTTCCAAAATCTTCATTTTGAAACCTTCTTTCCCCTTCATGTTGCTGAGCATCTGCTGCTCTGTATTCTGATGAAGTCTCACGATAGGAGACGAAAGCGTGCTCAATCTATTTTATATCGAGACGGTGTGTTTTAATAAAGAGTTTGCAAGATTTTGGAAATATCCTTTGGTCAGTTCGTCTTCTTATACACGTACAGGTGGAGGACAGCCTTTATTGTTACCTACAGCAAGATTTTTTGTCAGTTGCCATTAGTTTGTACTGGGTGCGTGGACCCAGTGATTGTGTCTGGTTACTAGGTTCTGGTACTAGTTGACAGAGACTCGCCTCTTGCTGGTCAACACAAATGATCATGCAGTTTAGTGCCCTGGTCAATATTTACATATTAAAATTCTTTGAAAGTATTCTGCCAGCATGAGGATAACTTTAATTTTCTGTTTTTCCCCTCCTATTCAGCCATCATCAGGTTAACTTCCACCCTTTTCACCCTTTTTTCTCCCCATAAGGAGATTGGGCTACTCTGCCTTCTTCCATCTCCATTGTGACTCACAGTGCATACTCTCGTATAGGTTTGTTCATTGGTTCTGTCGTTTTGATTCCTTCTCTAATATTCTCCATCTTCTCCTAGTTTATTCACTGATCACCTTATATGACCATGTGCTACAGTATGGTTATAGCACCAACATTGTTTTCTGTGTACCTTAAAACTGTTATTGCCACAACATTGGAAAGGCCAGATGTTTAAGTGTGTGGAAGGTACATGCTTGTGGAAAAGACATACATGGTTAGCTAACAATTCGTCAGACCTCAAGATGGACAGGCTTGATGTTGGAAGTCCACAGCACTGCTGTCCAGATTCAAAAGGTATGCCAAGGTGGCATAAAAACTATTAGTAAAACAGAGTACAACATAAAAGAAATATTAATTTAAAAGGCAACAATTCACCTTCCAGGTGACTTTGCAGTGGCATGAAATACAATGATGATGGAGTCGTATGGAACTGTTGCTTACACTGAATGTATGCAATGGATGGCACTGCCTTGCTTGCTAATTGTCAAAACGATGACCAGAGTAACACACACACACACACCCACACACACACACACACACACACACACACACACACACGTCAGAATCTGGGATGCAGGTAGAAAGTCAGATTTTCTTGCAGTGCCAGGATGTTCTACATAAAGGCTATAATTTTAAATTTATATTCATCAAGAATCCACATGGACAGCAGCTTCCATCTACAAATATGTACCTGTCATTGTTTTTAGTATTTTACAGCAGTAATCTAATATGTACTGTATTCCCAGGGTTCCAGAATTAATAGTGGAGACTCTGATCAGTCCCTTTCCTTACCTCTTGTTTTGCCCTACAAAGCATTTATATTTTTTCTTTATCCAGCTCTCTGGCTAAGTAAAGGTAGGTAAGATAAACACCCAGAGAGAAAATTACGTACAAGGCACATTTTCCATGAGTATTTCACATACTTCCAATCAGACTCAAAAATACTAAGTGTTTGGTTTCAGTGCTTTCCAAGACCACAGTGCTAAATACCATTAAATAACTGAGCTTTTCTGTATCCATTTAAGCCGTCCCTTCATCATCAAGCACGAGTTTAATCTCTCATGCTTATACAATAACTAGAAAGAAATTAATCCTTTTGGATTAATTGAAGAATCAATTAAAATATATTCAGTGGCCAGGCTTAACCCTTGCTATGCTGGTAGACTGCATTCAGTAACACAGCGCATTAATAAATGAAAGATTATACATCCCCTAGGCAGTGTTACTATTGGAACGGCCAAACTATGGCAGGAGGCAATGTGAGAAAGCCTATAACTGCATCAAAATCAGAACAACCCAAGACAGTATCAGCAAATGAGTAAGCTCCTGCCAAAACAGTGAAAAATAAAGTGTTTTTTTTACTCCAAATGAGAAGCAAATATACAAGAGAGATATAAGAAATCATGCTGATAGTCACATAATAACATTCCCAACATTATAATGAACAGACTAGAAACCCATCCAAAGGAATTACTAGTTGTTATAACATTCCTTGGAACAAATCAATAAATACATAACAATGTATGATAATTAAAATGCATATGGTGCATGCTACAAGCCACGCAATGCTACTGCTCCAACTGATTAGCATTTTTATTTACAGTGTATTGTTGAAACTAAAATGTCTTGGGTACTAGCCCATAATCCATCCATTTTGCTTTCAGTAGTCACCATTAACTTACCATATATAGACTCATTCACAGTTCCTCAGAATAAAATAAAGACTAGCAGTATGACACTAACCATGTGCTAGCTCTGCAGCCAATCAGCAGATATCACAGAACAAAGGCGGGAGAGATGATTGTGGGAGATGTCATTAACAGGACTGAATGCATCAATCAGGGCCCTATGGTATAAATGAAAAAAGAATGATTATATTTAATTTCCACATACACTATGGGGAAAATTTTCATCCGGGTCCATAGCAGCAACCTGATACAGAATTGAAAAATGATGAAGGTGGCATTATTAATAGCTTGCATTTGTTTAAAATCAAGGTTGAGATATCCACTAGAAAGTGCTCAAGATGGGCAAGGGAATAAATATGAGGGTTGTTGTTGTTTCTTTCGGCTTTTCCCGGTTAGGGGTCACCACAGTGGAACGCCGGTCCGCTAAATGATTGGCAGTTGATTTTTACATGCCGAGTTGCCGGCCCTGACGCACAACCTTCAATGAAGGTACGCCCATTCACGCATGCCTCCACACAGAAGAAGCTCTAACTGAGAATCGAACGGAACAACGTCTTGCTGTGAGGTGACAACGCTACCGCAGCACCACCACCACCACATCAAAATTTGTCAACATTTTTGCAGAAATGCTGCAGATAGTGTACTTATATAATGAATTGTACCAGGCTACTGCAGGGAGCAGAAACACCCTACTGACTACCTACCAAGCCACCTACCTTCACTTACAAATTAGCTCAGTTTCTAAAATGGTAGTAGATATTTAGGTGTGTGGAAGGCAAATACTTGTGTTATCACTATGCAGATGCATGTGCATGCCTTTCGTGCTACAGCTGTGAAAATAAAAAAGGGAAGCAAATGGAAATGCAATGATATACCTCAACTTTTTACACAGTTATTCAGCACAAAGGCACTGACCACCCTGGCACACTATGAATGTACAAGGAACAATATGGTATAGGGCCTAGAAGAGAGAGGAAAAGTTCCATTTTGCTGAAACTTACAGGCAAATCAAGGCCATTTTCTTTTTGTTTGTTAGTTTGCTTAAGTGTTTTTTTTTTTATTGTTTTTTTCTGGAAAACAGTTTTTTTTCCAACTTGCTTTTTGGGGGAAAAAATTGCCCTTCACTACTGCACAGGGGCTATTTTTTTTCCTGTTGTTTGGGCCTCTAAGACATCCAATGAGACCATTTCTTCCATCCATAGGTGATAGCCCACAAACACATTCATTCCCCTGGGAGGGGAAAATTGTGCTGTAATCCGTGGGAGACTGGGGACTTCATGTTTATGCTCCTAAGGCCCACCCTCAGCAGCTTTTATGCTACACTACAGCTGTTACTAGGGAGCACGCACTTGTTACTTTTTTCTCTCCTTACAATGTGTTCCATTAAAATACTGTGTATGTACTACTAACACCAAACCTGATTGTATAAAACTTTGTACTCTGTGTATCACTAATCACTAGGAAAATGTATATAAAATGTTTTGTATGTTGTTTTATTATTGTAAATATTATCTTGTGGTAAACGTTTTTGGATCTGTAATTGGAGCTTTTCTCCCTGGGCCTCCACTGAAAATGGGTTTCTGACCCAGTGGCCTTTCCCTGTCAACAAATGTCAATAAATAAATACGTCTCCTGGCTAAGAGGCAAATCATCTGCAGCATAAGCACACTAAGCCATGCTGTGGGCAATACACCTGCATTCCTACAGTTGTCATCAATGCAGTGAGTCAAGCCCAACAACCCCCCTTCCCCTAACAAGGATGATAGGTGAGGCAGCATCAGCCACTTGCATCTTTCTCCATGCTGCCCCCCCCCCCCCCCCCCAGTGTTTTTACTTCTAATCGAACATGGGTTACCTGGGACACAGTCAGAACTTTGTCCCTCTATACCATAAGGCTGAGGCTATTGGGGCTATTAGGGCTGAGATTTTTTATGTTTTTCCTCATCACAATATACACATTAGACCTAAAGCATGCAGTGCAAAATCTGAACATGTTACAATATGCACATCATCTATTCCTACAGGCCCATGTCCTCTGTTTTACACCTTGGCTTTTAGACACTCAGGGATTTTTCCTTAAACTGGGTCATAACCCTCTCCTCACAGAGATGGGAAGATCACTGTCAATCTCGTTCATTATATTATGACTCACAATTTGAAGAAGGGTTGCTAACACGATAATCTGAGCCAGAACCTCCATGTCATCACTGCTGGCAAGTCAGAAATGTTTTAATAATAAAGAACTCTTCAAGCCCTCACCTAATGCAATGCAAATTCAGTTTCTATCAAGATTACTAAAAGACTCCATGTATTATGCCTGTCACAGTCACGTAGAAGTTTTGCTCCTGACTACGCCATCTCGGACCCATGTTAAAATAAAGTCCAGGGACCACTGGGGCAAAATGGGAGCAAATGATGTTATGCCTGCTCAAGTATCCTGGGGGAGATCAGTTACAAGCTTCAGCCTCTGCAGAAATACATCCACCCACCAAAGAGCAGTGTCCATTTTACAAAGGCATTGATCATAAAAAATGTTTTACAATGCCACTTAATCATCAAGATTCATACATCTCAACTGTCCAGATTTTCGCCTCATATTTTTGGTCTGTTCCTCATAAAAAATGTGGTTTTCAGGCAAATCACGGAGGAATTATGTCACTAAATAATGACGTGCATTTGAGTTTCAGACTTCAGATTCTTCAGAAAATGCTTGCTAATATAAATCCTATTATTTTAACAACTTTCTAAGTTTATAAGAACAGTATTTAAAATCTGTCCCTATCTTTGGGTGTTTGTTACCCCCACCCCCATTATTTTAGGCTTTGTCCAAACTTCTTGCTCTAAGAGGCTGAGTGATATCTGTGACATCATCACTCGAGGGTTTCCATTTGAAGGTATGCGGAAGGTAGCACAGCACTGTAATGCCAATGTGAAAAAAATTACAGGGAATTTAAAAAAAAAAGTTTGGGAGTTTTGTCGAGGCAGAAATGTGCCGAGAGTTCATGCACTTACTTGTTTACCAACTCAAACACAGCACTTGTTCTAACGGATATTAACCTTTAACATCTGGCATGCCAGCAAAGCTGTTAAATTTTAACACTTTTGTACACATGACAATGTTTTCTCGATTGATTTTTACATTACTGTATGTAAATGTTCATTTACAATGCTTGCTGTTTCTATACTATGATTCTGACTTTTAATATGTACATCATCGTTTTACTCCTGGGCTGGACCTGAAAATAGTCCATCTTAAAAGAGTTCTATTGTAGTTTATTTATTTATTTATTTATTTATACAATTTGTTAAATGGGGTAGAGCATTGATCCCACCAGACAAATTTCAGTCCCAGCCCAGAATGTGAACACACATCAAGTGGAACAAATAAAAATAATTTATACAATAAAACAGCACACTAAAAACAAAGGTATAGTTAATACACAATAGAAAAAAAATGATTTAAAAAGGTAGTCAACAGAAACCACGATGTACAATATTTATATCATTAAGATTAGCAGTATGTTAGGAGTTACAGAAGAGATGCTATAGTGAAAATGATGGGCAATATGTGTCTAAGATTAGGGAGACGAGGTTATGTGAGCTGAAGCAGAGCATTTACAAGCAGCTCGTGTTGTCAAAAGTTTAAGTCGAGCCCAAAATGAGAAGTAGTTAGAGGTCTTGAAGATGTGAGGGACAATCCTTCCAGAAGTTGGGTCCAAGGATAGAAAGGAAGAGGTTAGAGCACTGCAGTCTGCTTTTAGGTGCTTGCAAGAGTGACCCTGAGTCGCTATGAGATGTAAGGTTATATGAGGGACGTTGTCTAAGTAATCGAGAAAGAAGGGCAGGAGTTTTCTTTCTGCACTAAGAAAAGCTGGGAGCCAAGGAATAGATTGGCTGGTTGCTAAAATGGCAGTCAGTTGACTTTGGCTAATGTAAGACAGAGGTTTTCCTACTTTGAGGAAAGGGTAATGAAGTGGCAGACAGAGATTGTTTGGATGTTGTAGAGTTTCTTTCAAAGGCAGATGCTACAAGTAGGAGGCAGTTCTGTAGTTGGGCTAGAAAAATCCTTTTGCCAATAGCATTTCTTGTTGGACAGGAGAGGAAAAATTAGATTTTTTTGGTCCAAAAGAGTACAGGAGTTTATCTTGGCAAGTGAAAATAAAATAAAATAGTCCAAATTGGAGAAAACAATTATGAGGCATTCCTACAGAGAAGGCAGTTTAAGGCATGCTGAGGTACTGCACATATTGTGTGTCTGGATAAATGTCAAACATCACTGGGATAATGCACCTTCGTATCTGCTTTCGTGTCTACATCAGGAGTGCAACCAAAGCTCCATAACATATATACACTGCTGGAGTAACAAGCATGTACAGTGGTTTGGTTTTCTGCATGCATTTTAAAAGTCTGCTCTGCATTAGCTTGCTGGATTAATTGAAAAGCCGCACCGCTGAAGTGATGACATTTTTGTTCTTCTAACTGCTCTACCAGGTCGCAAAAACAAATCTTCTTTCACGTCAGTTGCGTTATGTCACACATAGAGATGGCATTTTATGGCTTCTGACCTGGAGAAAAATCCTAGCTTGATTTGCATGAAAATTATTGAAATCTGAATCTAGCAGTTCTCAGTGGGCATTACTTGACCTTTCATTTCTGATAATGCAGCATACCTGAAATATGTGTTATAACTGTCATTTAAATTAGAGACAAAATAATACTGAAAACAAGTGCAGCCTGCAACTCACCAATACCAAATAAACACACACACACACACCTTCACCTGAACTACAGATGATGCACTGAAAGTGGCAAAATCCATGCATCCTTTCCTCTTTCAGTCTAAGACTTGCTAACACTCAGCAGTAGGTTTATCATTCTTTCTGCATCCTTTAATTAACACATTCCATATCTCTTCCCTATTACACTATGTAGAACTGGAAAGTTTCCTTTACATCCCCTATTGTCATCTTTGTTGCACTTTTTCCTTAGCAAACTCACCAACAAGCAGTCTAAAATAAAATAAAACCTGCCCAACTCTCACCATTTTTTTGCTCCACCCTACTCCTCTCCCCTCCTTCCATACCTATCAATTTCCCATGTTAAAAGAACATGTATTGTTTTTTTTTACCTACCATTTACAACAAAACTGTACTAAAACAGAAGTATAAACTAATCACTGTCAGACTTGCAGTTGGGAACATTTAGACTAATTTAGCTCCCACACTGTATCGTGGTGCAGCGGTAGCATTGTTGCCTCCCAGCAAGAGGTTCTCCAGTTCGATTCTCGGTTGAAGTGCGGGGAGTGCTTTCTGTGTTGAGTCTGCATTGTCCTCCCCATGGTTGGGTGGGCATTCGAAAGACATGCATAAATGGGCGTGCCTTCATTGAATGTTGAACGTCGAGCTGGCACCTCAGCGTTCGTGAAAATCTACTGCCGATCATTAGCAGACCGGAGTTCCGCTGTGGTGACCCCTAACCGGGAAAAGCCAAAAGACAACAACAACTGTATCACATTCACATGGGGGACAGTGCAAACAGTTCCCTAGCCATTACACAATCAACAGTTGCCTCAAAGCTGACTCCAGCCCTTTCCCACTGCATTCCACAGCTTTTCTAAAAGTGAACATTATCTGTGCATCAATGTACACCTGCTAAGCTGGTCAGAATATGTGAAGTACAGAGACTCTTACACAAACTGCTTGTACCCTACTTCTCAGAATCACAGACACTTTTTTTTACTTTACCTTTTTACCACTTCTGTCAGTGACAGTCAGATAACAACTATTTTCCTACAAATGCAAGCGACTGTAACGCTCCTTGGTGTGACTGCAAAATATGCACCCAAGATTTTAAATACTGTAATGCAGCAGAATGGCTCAGAAGTCAAGCCTGTTACCACACAAATCCAACATCACGGGTTCAGTCCTGGCAGCAGTCACTGCCTGTGTAGAGTCTGCATATGTTCCCATGGTCGATGTGGCTTTCTGACAGGTATCCCCCCCCTCCCCAAAAAAAAGGACACACGATTGGGACTCCCATTCATATTTGTGACAAGGACTATGGCTGAAAACAGATGGAGCAGTACACTTAAACAGTGAACAAACGAATAAATTAAATGAAAATCATACTTCTTGAAGAAACATCTTTATTTCAGTTCTCCCATATAATAAATGCCAGACATTCTGACTCTAATCAGAGATAAAGAAAAAGGCTGGCAATACTTTAACTTAAACATTATTTCTTGATGGTTGCTTACTTAATTAATTTGTGTCAGGATGAATGGCATTCTCCTACCCCAGTATCAGATCTCCGTGGTCCTTTCCATAAATGCTGAATATGCAGCTATAATACTACTAAGGCACTCTGGCCTCAGCTCCCCTTGAGGTGGAACACCCTTTTAAGGAATTAAGTCTGGTTAGTCACAACAAAAGATCCCAGTTTCTGTGACTGCTCTGGAACCTGGATAGCAGCCCAGGGTAGTTTGGTTAAGTGTGGGAGGTGACAGTTTGTGTCCAGTAAAGAAACAATGTAGGAAACTCCCAACATTTCTCTCAACTGTCCAGATTTATGCCTAATTTTTAGTCTTCCCTTGTAAGATTTGTGGTTCTCCAGCAAGTTACTGGGGATGGCAGTCACTAAATAACGAAAGACATCTGAAATTACTCTGGCAACCTAAGTTGACAAGAGCATGGTTTAAAATCTCTGCCTAATTTTTGGGTCTCTATTTTCCCTACAATTCTTTCTCCTGAATTCTTGCACCAAGAGGTTGGTGTGTGTGTGTGTATGTGCGTATGTGCGTATGTGTGTGTGTGTGTGTGTGTGTGTGTGTGTGTGTGTGTGTGTGTGTAAACACAGGCCACAATCCCATGTTCCCATGAGCCCTTTGGAATAAAGGACGATAGTAAAACCTGCACAGCATAACAGGATAGCTCAGAGTATGATATGTGATATGCTAACAGTTATAATGCATCTGCACTACATAGGCTGTGGTGCAAGTTCCTGGACATATTTTTCTTTAGCAACCAGATGTCCTTTACATGGACAGGAGCATGTATTCTCCCTCTATGGCCAGAAGGGGCATCTAAGATTATGTCAGGCTGACCTCCTTATGCCTTTCTCAGTGCTCAGCAAGAGACCTGAATGAAGAAAGAATACATGGATCTTTCAACAACAAACCCCACTACTGAACAAGTCACTCAAAGAACAGGAGAAAGACAGGAATGCATGGATACTAATGTCTATGTCCGCTTACTGTACTACAAACCACTATGACAACATTTTATTGAAGTCTGTCTAGGCAAACTGAACTGCAAAAAGAAAGTACCCCCCCATCGCACCCTTAGCTGTAGACTGAAATATTCTTGTCCTGTATACTGTACAATCAATTGATACGTGCTCAAGAAACACATTTAGAGCCACACTGTAAAGGAAAGCAAGCTGCAGCAATGACAACTATTTAAAAACATGAAATAACATGATATCTATTAACTTTGCTAATCAGGTAAAAAGAAATGGTCCTGAACACTGGACCATTTCCAAGCATGACCCAGGCCAGACAGCAGCAAACATGCAACAGTATACACATGAATAGCAACTTATATACATTCACAGTGGTGAACGACAAACATACATTTTTATTATCTCAGCATTTCATTTACCACAAAAAAGTATAAACTAATAAACATGAAAATACATTCACTGAGACATAAAGCAAACTGAAAATTTACAGTATTTATCATAACGTACCTTCTTTGAGTGTGGTCCTTGTTACAGAAATGCTAGTGTACAGGTAGGCAGGTGATGTACTGACCAGTTGAAATTGTAAATTTAAAATTCTGTCACCAGTATGGCCATTTTTCCTTACTCTCCTGGTCAGGTTAATTAACTGACATACTAGCTTTCTTCTGCAATGTTCTCATCACCCAAAGGAAGGAGGAATGGAGAAAGGAGCTATGGGTTTCTACTGCTACAGTGTTATTTTCTGCCCACCCCACTTCAAGCCTTATTAAATGCATGTGTTGTCATCTGGTTACATCACTAACTTCACTCCATTTGTTCAGCTCCTTACTTACATACGTCTCATTTGCTGCAGTCAGATAGCAGCTAGCTTGCGAACAGCTCTTACCACTAGTATTTGTGTAATCTGTCAGTTTGATTAACAGACAGCAAACTTAACGACTTAAAAGTTTTTAACTTACAGATGTGGCTAGATTATCACCATTATCTCCAAGTTAGGAACCATGCTTAAACTTGCCTCTGGCAGAGACTATTAATTAGACCAGGTTGAAATCCTTTTTTACAGTATCTACAGTGCATCAGGGGACAGCACTGTCATCTCACAGTAAGAGGTTCTCTGGCTCAAATTTTGGCTGGGGTGCCATCTGTGTAGAGTCTGCATGTCCTCTCTGTGTTCATGTGGGTTTTCTCTGGGTTCTCCAATTTCCTATTCCAAAGCCACACAGTGGGTGGATTGGATACTCTAAATTGGCCATAGTTGTGAGTGTGCGTGTTGAGTGAGGGATATGAAAAGAACAACCACTGCAGGGGTAGCCACTCGGTGATGTGAACCTTGGCTCTAGGTGACTGTAACTGTTGAAGTGACACCCCGACCCCATGTGCAAAAATGGGGAAAAGGAGCTGTGGATGGCTGGATCTATAACAGAAGCTAATCTACAATGGACAATTTTCTTGACCAAGGTGATTGTCAGCAGAATCATCTACTGATGAAACCCAATAAGAACATAACATTTGCGAATATTATTTGAGTTAGTTTATGTGCAGTGGTGGTGCTGCAGTAGCGTTGTTGCCTCACAGTAAGACGTTGTTCTGTTCGATTCTCAGCTAGAGCATCTTCTGTGTGGAGACATGTGTGAATGGACGTACCTTTGTTGGAGGTTGTGAGTCAGGGCCGGCAACTCGGCACGTAAAAATCTACTGCCAATCATTAGCGGACCGGATTTCCGCTGTGGCGACCCCTAACCAGGAAAAGCCGAAAGACACAACATTTGAGTTAGTTTATGTATCAAACTATAGTGCTAGTTTACGGCTTATGCAAAATGAACCAATAAGACTGGCCCCATGTGACGAAAGGAGGTACTGCCAGCCCAGCTAGCTGGAATTTTGTAAATACTTATATCTCATTTGTGAATATCAAACTAATTCATAAAGATGCGTGTGTTACAAATGTATTAGAACTGTATGTCATGCGTATATGTTTGTGTTGAAAAGGTATTTGTAAAGTACTTGTGCTTAAAATGTAACCATAGCGCACCCTAATGGAAGAGGTAAGAAATGTATATGCACTGTTGTAACTGTTGAAATGTGTCCGTTTTAACAGAGGAAACTGGAGGCCTAACCTTGGTCCAGCAAACTTTGGAAAAATATCTGAAATTAAATTACTTTACAGGCTAGGCCATAAAGATGCTTCAATGCAGCCAGATACACAAAGTCAACACTAAGAAGATTTCTGTGTTGTCTATAGGGTGAACTAATTGCTACTTTGAAAGCATGAAGGAACGCAATTGTGTTATTACTTCCAGCACCTGCCCAAAGATCTGAGCAAAAGCCACTGTATGAGTATTTTTACAGGTAGATGCTAAATACTGCCAGCTTCAGCAATGGGGGTTTTGTCTGGGAACTGGATATCAGATGACCAGAAATTATGTAATTCTGCAAGCTATCACAACAGTATTACTTCAGATATTACTTTGAGAAGTTTCTTAGTGAGAGAGCATTCTGCATTCTGTCTTGGACATGACAACATGAACCATCACCACATCATCTACATTGCTCTAAGTTTTTATGGTATAGTAATTCTCTTAGGTACAGTAAGGAATATAGTGAAGTTTAGTTTAGATATTATTTACTTTCTTTGAGACTGTCCTTCAAAGTTGTTTTAAATATTTCATGCGATTTTGAACTCTGATGTCACTGTGAATACCTATTTAGTATTGTCTTGTTCTTTATTTATTATTAAATATATTTAAACCTTTCATTGTGGCTGATCTGTGTAAAATATTTAAGTTTTGAGAGTACTTGCATATTTATTTGGTGACACTTTATGGGCCACTACTAACAGCTTTGTTCTTGGTCAAACTACCATCTGTATTAATATTAATATTTCACAGTAAGATTGGACACCTGTTGTTAAGGGTCTTAAGGTAGCTGATAAGGCGTGACTGTTGGCAGTGGTAACTACCTTATGGTCTGGGCAGAAGGGGACACAGCTAAATAAACCTGTGCCACCCTTTCTCAGGTGTGTGTGTGCGTGTCAGTTACTTAGGCAGGGACATGAAGCACTGGTTGGACAGAGTGTGGTGGAGGTTTTTGTTTGGTCACTCAGTTGAGATATCAACTCTCTAGCTGTGCCAGTGGGAAGTCTTATTGGGGATCAGGAGGAAGAGTGAGAAACCAACCCCGGAATGAATGTAGTCTCTGTGTGCTCTTAAGGGAAATTGCTCTTTGTGAAGAAAGCTTCATCTGGAAATACTGTATGTACACCTGCTATCCTCCCAGTGAACATCCCCCACTGCTGCCAGTGGTGATGATTGAGGCTGCTTGATTGCTGGTCCAGTGGTGGGTTGTCACACCCAGTGTCTCTGACATTTAATGACCAGCAGCATCAGATTAAAGCACAATTTCTACAAATCCTGCCCCACTTTCCCAAAACAGCTTGCACAATAACTACTCTCCACATAGGATCCTGTATAAAAACAACACACAATTCCTGCTAGACATTTCCCAAATTTCCCATTCAATAGCTAGATGCTCTA